>NC_086352.1:5257000-5469500 GCF_036324505.1 Eleginops maclovinus | reverse complement strand
GCTTTGTGTTTAATGAGGTTATGTTCCCACGAGGGGGGGGGGGGGGGGGCCGTCTGCAGGTGAAATGAAGACACAAATTAGGGACGGACCATTTAAATAATGTATAGTGAGTGTCTTTAGATCAATAATCTGAAGTAATGACAAAATGATGCCAGAAACAAATCTCTCTGTGGGTCAGAAAGGGTTTACTGAGTCCAGAGATATGGAGATGGGGTCAGATGTCTGGTCAGACGGCAGAGACAGCTTACGGAGAGTAAATAGGGGATGGATGTCCGGTGGGTCTGCGGGGGACGAGTGGCAGGCAGCAGGCTGACACTGAGACTGAGATTTCTGATCCTTTCTTTTACTCTCCTTTTTTCTGGAGAGGAAGTAAAGGAACTCTGGATCTATTTGTTGTTGGAGGTGCGATATATGACTCAGCAGCTTTAAGACGTGAAGACACTTTTATTTCCAGCTTCGCTCTGATGCAGGAGTTTCACCGGGAAGATCAGATTTTTTTTTACAAATTTCAGAAGTTTCTTTTTCTAAATCTTGACTTTTAAAAAGGTCCCACTATTTTCTCCTTATTCTAACTCCTTCATCTGACCTCAATCCTCTTCTTTCATCTTTCTTTTAACTTTTTCCTTCGATTTTCCTTTCCAAAGTCGGATTCTTTCCAAAGTCGGATTCTTTCCAAAATTCCTCTTTTCAATTCTTTAAAGTCCTTCAAAATTATCACTTTTTTCCTAAAAGATCAGATTTTTTTCAAATTTCTGGATTTTTTTCTCCAAATGTCCGATTATTTTTTCTAAATTCTGACTTTTTCCTAAAAACTCTGACTTTTTATAATCTCTTCCTAAGCTTAGACATCTGAAAGCGGCGGACCAATCCCAAGATCAGCGTGTCTCACATGTTACGTTAGCCTTGTACTCCTGGTTCAGTCAGACAGGCTTAACTGCTTGTCAGCATCAGTTTACCTGAGTCCAGCTCACCTACCTGTTCTCCCCTACTGAGCGACATGCTGACAGCCGGCTTCACGTTTATTTCACGTTTGATTTCCAGCAGCTGCTCACTGATCTGATCCTCGGCCAAACATCCTCAGCTGGACGGCCAGGAAAAGACCCTCCTCTCATACTGAACCCCTCCTGATTTCAGCTTTAAGACACACCAAATGTACGCTGAGTCTCGTTAGACACTTGGTATTTAACAACCATTGATAGGGGACCGGAAGTGATGAAATGCTGACTCATTACCAGTCTTTAGGACTCATTCCTGCAACATATTCTCAGCGTTGCAGACATCAGAGTGGATTCCTCTCTGATGTCTGCAGACCCGACGGAGAAAATCTGTCCTGACGCTCGTGTGGTTTTTCAGCCTGCTGAGAGGAGCTGGTCCTGCTGGTGGGGTCAGTGTGTGTGTGTGTGTGTTAGTGTGTGTGTGTGTGTGTGTGTGTGTGTGTGTGTTTGTGTTTCTGTGTGTGTCTTTGTGCGTGTGTGTGTGTGTTTGTGTTTCTGTGTTTCTGTGTGTGTGTGTGTGTGTGTGTGTGTGTGTGTGTGTGTGTGTGTGTGTGTGTGTGTGTGTGTGTGTGTGTGTGTGTGTGTGTGTGTGTGTGTGTGTGTGTGTGTGTGTGTGTGTGTGTGTGTGTGTGTGCATGTGTTTGAATTTAGCATGCATGCCTCATGGGTGTGTTTCTGCAGGATCTCTCTCACACTTGCTGTCAGATATCTTATCCTTTCTCTCCTGAAAGAAACAAATCAGAATCAGAAATCCTTTCAACATGGCAGTACTAGTGAAACTAAGAGTGTGCATTTTGAATTTGGACACACACTGTTTTTTGTATCCACACTGTGTCTGTCCTACCCTTCTCCAATGCTCAGCAGTTGCTCATCATGTTGACTTGTGAGTCTCGTACAGGACTCATTCCTGCCCCGCTCTGTTGCTGTGCTGTCCGTGTGTCTCAGACAACTTTGTAAAGCCTCCTGAGTTTCGCTCCAGAGGCAGGAGGGTTATCTCACATTTCTGCAGGAAAGTTTGTTCTCATAGCGTCAGAAATCTCAGCAATGGTTGAGTCATCGGTGTGATCGATACTCTGTGCAACCCTCAGATATATTATGGGATGTGAGCACAATATAAACCTGTGTTTTCAGAAGCTGCAGGTGAATATACGACCAAAAAAAAGCCCTCTGACCCTCGACTGTACCCGCAGCACACTGCCTACACACTGCACGTCATATACAGTGTGTGTGTGTGTGTGTGTGTGTGTGTGTGTGTGTGTGTGTGTGTGTGTGTGTGTGTGTGTGTGTGTGTGTGTGTGTGTGTGTGTGTGTGTGTGTGTGTGTGTGTGTGTGTGTTCAAACTCATTTCCAGTTTAGACCAGGACAAATCTCAATATTTCTTCAGGTCTTTAAGGTTTTCTCTGACAGCTTGTTGGTTTTGTGTGAATCAGATTTTAGGATGTGTAATCCATGGCTCGTTTCTCACACAGCTCTCCAATCACTGTGAGACAAGTGTGTTACGGTCAGATAATGACCGTACTAACCATTCCGGGTTAATATTTGATAAGTGTTGTCAAGTTTTTCTTTCGTTAGAAATCAGGTGTGTAGGAATAAAGGTGAGCCGATCTGAAAGAGGGGATTATTTAGAATATTTGGCTTTTCAATTATTAACTTCAGGGCCGTGCTTCTGTGCTGAAACTGAAGGAAGCAAACTTCCCTGGAAGTAATCGGAGTGGGGGGGGGACAGCAGGTGCATCGGGGGAAACCAAACCCCTCACTCTCTCTCTGTCTGCAGTGAAACTCAACCTTCACCTTCCTCCTGTTGATGTGCTGTCACCCCCCCACTGTAGACAGTAATCTGACCTCTGACCCTGTAACGAGGAGTGAGGGTTGTCAAGTCTTCGAGACGACTGTCAGCTGATCCAACAGCAGCCAGTGAAACCATGAGGAGTGAACTGGTGGAGGTGGACCCGCTTCCTCTTTTTCTTGGATATTTAGTCACAGAAACTCATGTTTGCTGAGTCAAAGTTCTAAAAAGTGGCCACTTTCATCTGACCCCTAACAGACCTAAACATGGAGGGTGGACTGGTGCAAGGAGAGGTCCCAGTTCCCCTCCTGGGCCCTGTTCCTAGTACCAGGATGGGTTAAATGCAGAGGTGTGCTGTGTGCATGAACATGTGGGACAAATAAAGATGGTTTCCTCCTCTGATTGTAATATTTCAAATCAATCACCAGTACTAGTTTCTGTTTGAGTGTTTGTCCCTGTTTGCATTCATGTCCATATAGTGACAGACGCTATATGTGATAAAAGTCAAAGGAATGTTATAGAAAGTACGAAAGGCCATCCTTTTTTATCAGCAAATTGATCATTTTGATCAAACAAACAGGAGGAATAGTTCATTTGTTGGGGACTATGTTATCCCGCAGATGAATCCTCAATGGGTGCTCTTGACACCGAGATTGTTATCTGCAGTAATCCAAAATCACAGGGAGAAATCCCATTGGTGCAGAGACATGCTGCCTTCAGGGACCAACACAGAGATACATCATGACTGCAGTGCTAATAACAACCTGGAATAACCTGGATACGTGTGGCTCCAGGTAGATCTAGCTCACAGTTTAAGATAATTGCATTGCTCAGCGTTGCCCCCCCCCCCTCCCCTGAGGCTTCACACACAGCGAGATGTTTCTGGAGATGATATCTAAGGAGCTGCACTCCACTGATCTGCTCCCTAATGATACATCTGTCAGCAGCTGGGTTAGCTCATGCGGCGCCCCCACACACTGAGATAAACCTGGCTCACCTTCAGGGCTCGGGCTCAGGAACACAGGAGGAGCTCTGCAGGAAAGCATGTTTGCCAAACACAGAGAGGAGTGTGCAGGATCTCCAGGTGTTTGTTTAACAGCCAGTCATGTGGGAGTGTCAGAGGGGAGGGGGGTTCACACTTCAAAGGCTGCACAGGTTATTTATTAAACCAGACCTGTAATGTATGAGTTAACCCTGGTTCAAATGTGGGTTAGTTACTATTTAACAAAGGGTTTCAGGAGAGAAGTGAGAGAAAACAAGAGGAATGTTTTGGGGTCAACAATGCGAATCTGAGCCGCAGCATGAAAGTGATCTCCACTGTGTTGATGAAACATGCTCTGACACTGATTTCATGAGAAATCGCTTGTTTTGTCAGTCCAGAATCCAAAGATATTCATTTTAATATGATATAAAACAGAGAAAAGCTAAAACATTAGCCGCCTTTAGCTTAGCGGTAGAGACGTGAAGTCATGTGACCGTGCTGTAGTTCCTTTATAGCCCAACATTAGCCGCCTTTAGCTTAGCGGTGGTGACGTGAAGTCATGTGACCGTGCTGTAGTTCCTTTATAGCCCAACATTAGCCTCCTTTAGCTTAGCGGTGGAGACGTGAAGTCATGTGACCGTGCTGTAGTTCCTTTATTCACTGTTATACATATATATGTATATATACTGTATATATACTGTATATATATCATTGAGAAATCCCATTCTGTGTTTGTGTCGGAACCAGGTTAGCTTGTAGGTTTGTAAAATACTCCATCCCTGCAGTTCTACCTTTTGGTTTTCCTGCTCCTGCTTTAGAACTGGACTTTAGCCTTGCTGCAGTTTATTGGTTTAAAGTGCACAAAGCTCTGCTGCACACACCGGATCCAAACACGTCTGTTTTTGTCTCAAAGCCTTTTTACATTCCTCAGCTTCACAAAGACACAGCTCCTCTCTTTTATTCCTGACAGAATGTAAGGTGACACCGCTCCTTTTCTCCTGCTTTTTACTCCTCTTTCCACCTTTCTCCTCCCATCGGTCTGACAGAGAGGAAAGAGAGGGGGCTGAAATCAGAGCTGGTGGGAGTGGAGGACGTTTTCTGTTTGTGGACGACCAAGAGGAGGGGGAAGGAGGTAGGAAAGGAGGGCAGTGAAGCAGCGACAGAGGGTGAGGAACTGGGACAAAAGTCTTTGAGAAAGAGAGAAAGGGCTGTGGAGTTTATTTTCTGAGAAAGACGAGGATTAGGAGAAAGAGGAAGAGCTGAACTTGGACTTGTGAGCACATATTGAGAGTGACGCAGGAGAGGGAGTGTGAAGGTAATCGTCCGAGCAAAGGTCTGTTACTGTTTCTGCTTCAGTGTTGGTTCGACTTTCTGCAGACTGTAAGTTAGAGGAATAAGACGGCTGTGAAAAATAGGAGGAGGAAGAGAACAGCGACGCAGGAGAGGAAGGTAGGACGGCAGGGCAAAGGTCTGCCTGTGTTTCCTGAAGCTTCGAGTGTTTCTGCTTTAGTGTGGGATGGATTTCCTGCAGACTTAAAGACAGAGGAGTAGGACTAGTGTGGAAAAGAGGATGAAGAGGAGTGGATGAAATGTGTGATTGTGGAGCTCTGAAAGTAGAACAGCTTTGGAGTAAACAGACAGCACTCGAGTGTTGTCATCCTGTAGGTTATCAACACTTTAACTGAACTGCTGTGTGGATAAGTTAAAGGGGTGACTATATCTGTCCTGGGTTATTCTTTAAATGTCCCCTATCATCCTCCTATATCACCAATATATTCCAGGTCTCAGATATATCCAGAGCCTGTCTCTGATTGGCTGAAACACCAAACAGATCATCCCATAACCCCCTCTGTTCAGCCCTGTTCCTAAAGTGCTGATTCTGTGTCTGTAGCTTTAAATGCTAATGAGCTGCTGCTGGCCACGCCCCTCTGAGAGCTGATTGGTTTTTAAAAAACACAGTGGTGCTTTAGGAGGAGGTCCAGGTGATCAGGTGGGCGGGGCTTGCATTGGTTGGTTATTGGCTAATGATTGCATAACCCCAAAAACAACATAGTGACATCACAAAGTGACCACACTCTGATCTGCTGATTTTCAGACAGGTTTTTATAGAGCTGGATCAGGACAAAAAGAGAGGGGGGGTCTTTGTTCCAGAAGCTTTCTGAGTCTCTGGAAACAGAGGGGACACATGTTGATGAATAAGAGACCTGAAGAAGAGGATTTAGCGTGATAGGAGACCTTTCATATTTCAGCTGTTCAGTCATTTGTCTCCACCTCAGAACATCGGAGAGTCAGGGAATTGATTTAGTTGTGAAATAACTTTTAAATCTCTTTCCTCAAACACTGTCCCCTCCGGCCTCCCTTTGGACAGATTCATCTGTAGTACTTCTCTGGTAAAGACTCTCAGTCGAGGAGAGTTTTTAAAATGGTTCGAGCAGCTCAAATGAAACCGTTGACCTTTATTAGATCGGGGGGTAGGAGGGAGTTCCTAAGGTAGTTATATCCAACATCAGCTACATCTGCAACCAAAATCTGCAGGGATCAGCCGAGTGACAGAACCAATATCGGTCATTTGTCTTGCTCTGATGTCTCTGAATGCTGTTTCCAGCCTCTCTTATCTGCAGGTTTGCTGCTTTTATATTAAAGTGAATATCCTTGGACATTCAAACACATCGTCTTCGACTCTGAGAAACTGGATGCACAGATTTTATAGATTTCTTTGACACTTTTTTAAATTGGCAGTCATATTCCTTATATCTCTGTGTATACTTTTCAAAGCTGGATAATAAACACTATCATTTACCTTCAAATATACACAACGTTGTATTTGAATGGGTCAACCAGGGGCGCCGCCAGAAATCTTGGGCCCCATGAAAGATTTCAATGTAGGGCCCCCCCCCCCCCACGACTGTCTGAATTACACTGAATAGACTGTTGCCTTAAAATGAAAATGCCATGATATCTGGAACATATCTGTTTTCTTTTATGAGCAAATATTGTTAGACCACTTACTGTGGAGTTGCAGATCACTCCTGAAAGCTGAATGTCGGCAGGTATGATCATTAGCAGCTAGTGTGTCGTATCATGGCATCAGTGTCAGTCAATAATACCTTTCTTTTGGAAACATTGAGTGACTAATTGTCGCCCTTTTCATTCCCTCTCAGCTTTCTGCTCTTTCTCCTTTCGTTTTTGATAGCCGGACTTCATCATTTACTGGACTGCACTTCTAAACTTCTACACCGCACGGCACCGCATTTGAACCAAGCTGTTCATTCACGGAGGCAGAGCATACACATTTCGCGTGTCCCGCTGCCAGAATCAGACTATACCGTTCAGTAAAAAGGGAGAGGGGTGAAATGATATCAAACATAATTCAAAGATTTTTATAGCAAATCACAACCATATATAATTTGCTTATTTTAACAGATGATTTATTTCATTTCAAAAACTTAAACAAGATAATAAAATAACATTGATAGCCCTCAAAGGGCCCCTGTCAGTGCTGGGCCCTTAGAATCGTCCTAACCTTCCCCCCCCCCTGGCGGCACCCATGGGGTCAACACTCACAATGGTAACACCTCGCTCTTAAGGAGGCTGGAAACTAACCTTTGTGTTATTGATTCATATTTAGTTTTAAAAAATAGTGAAAATGGTTAGAGTCCAAAGTAATGTCGTAACATGTTCTCTTTTGTCGCCGCAAAACCCAAATATATGCAGTTTTATATTATAAGGAGAGCTCATGCATGATACTGAGATCCTTGCCCGTTCCATTCTTATGAAGTTGTGGTTTTTGTGGCACACATGTTACCATCATTTTTATATTGCAAACATGTATTCTAAATATTCTCTTTGGTCTGTTTTATATTAAAGTGCTTAGACTCCGAGAAACTGGGATGCACATATTTTAGAGTTTTGTTTTTCATGTTGTATATATTCTGCAGCCCTTTTTTTATATATCCATCCCATATCTAATTTACTTTGCTACACAGTTTTTTCCCCCGAAATAAATATGGCTAAACATGCAGTTCCGTGCTGTAAGGCTGGATAATAATCGCTGTAATTTACTTAGAAACAAACACACGTGTATTTAATAGGGTCAAAACTGGGAATGCTATCATGTACTCTGCAGCCTGAAACATACAATGTAAATAAACAGTGAAAGATTCCCTTAAAGTCCGAAGTGACGTCTTTAAACGTCACCTATTGTCACTCCAAATCCAAAGTACATGCAGTGTTATATTATGAAGAGAGCTCATGCACAATGTTGTGAACCTTGCACATTTCTGTTTAATGCAATCTGTGTAAATTGTGGTTGCAGCACATATATTATTATTCTGTAATTACTTTGTCACCATTTTATGATTTCTTTTGACTTTTAATTTATTGTAAATATTCTCTTTATTTTTCCAATTTTAAATCAAATAGTTTAAATTTAGTTTTTATAATATTTCTATATTTTTGCCTGATTTTTACCTAATTCCTCTTTTCTGTGTTACTGTATGCACCGTCTGTACGCCAAAGCTAATTCCTTGTACCCGTAAACCTGCAGAGAACATGTAGTTTGTGCGGAGAGTGAACAGGTCCTGGTTCCTGTGGGACGCAGACAGAGAGTATCATTGTGATTCCTGTGAGGGCTGCTGGGAAATGAAATGAAAAGGTCGCCCGGTCACTAATCCCACCTCAGTTTACTCTGATAGAAAACACAGGAACACACAGATAACACACACGCACACACACACACGCACACACACACACACACACACACACGCACACACACACACACACACACACACACACACACACACACACACACACACACACACACACACACACACACACACACACACACACACACGTGACCTCAGTGCAGTGGATTAAGTGGAGCCCGCCTCTCTGACCTGAAGGACTCTAAATAAAATCACAGGAGGATGAACTCACGATGAAACTCAGGAATGGATCCTGCTGGACTTGTGTTATATTTTCCTGTCAGAAGTGTAACGATAACACAGAGTTACATGGCTTCTGGTTAAGCAGCAGATCTTGAGTTTTTGCAGTGTATGTTTATATCTTTTCATTAATATTTCTTGAAGTTATAAAATGAGACATCCCATTGGACCAGGAAGATGCTGCCTTCAGGGTCAGCCCAAGAAAACTGGACCTCACTGCACCGCTGCGTACAGTAACACTTAGTGTGAGGGGGACAGAGTGTAAGGCAACACTCAAATGTAAACAGTGATTATGTTCTTCATGAACACACACACACGCACACACACACACACACGTTAGTTTCCCAGCAGCCTTCATGTTCCCTCTGGAGGAATGTGAGCTGTGTGAACACACACACATGAACACATGAAAACACTAACGTGGCACTCTCCTGCCGGGCATGATGAGAGCTCACATTAACAGATGAGAAGACGGTCATTAAATTACTGTGTGTGTGTGTGTGTGTGTGTGTGTGTGTGTGTGTGTGTGTGTGTGTGTGTGTGTGTGTGTGTGTGTGTGTGTGTGTGTGTGTGTGTGTGTGTGTGTGTGTGTGTGTGTGTGTATGGACAGTTTGTTTACAGCTGATGGTTTTTCAGACACTTCCATAGAAAGCAGGATTATCTTCAGTGTCAGAGAGATGCACAGCTGTGTGTGTTTACTGACACACACTCATAAACAGACATCATATATTTATTGAATTATGTTTTAACAGAGGTGGGAGTGTGTGTGTGAACGTGTGTATAAATGTGTATGCATGCTTGTTGTGCTACACTTGTGAGGACCAAGTATCATAAATAGACATGTTTTTGAGTAAAAGAAATACAAAGACATGAGAGGAGAAAATGTGTGTGTCGGTGTGTGCATGTGTCTTCTGGGAGTGTGTTTTAGTGTCAGGGTGTGTCAGTTTCTTCACATGAGTGTGTGTCAATATTTGTGTGCAAGTGCAAACGAACACACAGAAGACACACGGTCTTCTGTGTGTTCGTTTGCATGTGTGTGAGTCTTACAGTGCGAGGGTGTATCTTCGTCTCTGTGCATGATTGATTGTTTGTGTGTGTGTGTGTGTGTGTGTGTGTGTGTGTGTGTGTGTGTGTGTGTGTGTGTGTGTTTGTGTAAGTGTGTAAGTGTGTGTGTACGTGTGTTAGCATGTTGGTGAGTGTATCTGTGTGTGTTTGTTTTGCTCACATTTGAGGACCAACACTGACAAACAACCCGTTCTGAGGACACAATTTTGATTGTGTGTGAGCGTGTGTGAGCGTGTGTGTGGGTCATTGAGGTCAGCTGAGAGTGAGTGGAGCTGATTACTCGTCCCTTATCTCTGTCCTCCTCTAATGCAGGAAGCGTCTTCTGATTATTCCCTTCATCAGGACTATCTCCGGTGTGATTAGCTCGGCGCTAAAAAGCCCTTCAGTTTAAATGGGGTCCGCGGCCGCGGGACCGTCGCTCTGCTCTCAGCTCTTAATTGCATTATCATATGTTGGTCCTGCAGAGGAGACGGTCCCTGCAGGTAGCACCAGGGAGATGATCTGTTGATCAGGAGCTTTCTTTAGACTCTAACATTAAAAGCTTATTCTGCACGATGTTTACCAGCCACAATGAGTGCAAACTTTTTAAAAGCAATGTCAGCAAATCAATCAATACAGTATATGTGTTTCTATCAAGAAGCAGCAATTTGGGGATTTTAATTAAAATGTTCTGTTTTTTATTTACAATAAGATGCAATTAGTATTATTATTATTGTTGGTCCGATCAGGACGACAACCAGCGACCCTTCAGTTCCCAAGCCAAGTCCCTAAACACTGAGCTACTGCCTTCCCATATAGATGTATTATATGTGCATATAAAGCCCTAAATGTTCTGTCCTCCAGTGAGAACACACTACACATTTTGAACGGTTCATTTGGAATATTTGGAGTCAACTTGGCCTTTGTGTTATTTCACCTCCTGTCATACAGTATGCTGATGGTGTTAGGGTTAGGGTTATTACCCAACAAGTCATGTGACCGTGCTGTAGTTCCTTTATAGCCCAACATTAGCCTCCTTTAGCTTAGTGGTGGTGACGTGAAGTCATGTGACCGTGCTGTAGTTCCTTTATAGCCCAACATTAGCCTCCTTTAGCTAAGCGGTGGTGACGTGAAGTCATGTGACCGCGCTTCGGTTCTTTCAGCCTTCACCAATCTTTGCTTTTTCCCTTTAAATGTTGTTGCTGCAAGGTATTGTGGGGCAGCATTATCTCCTGTCCTTCCCTAAAGGATGGTCCTGTGTATCCCAAAGGAGAACATAAAGGAAGCATTGAAGCTCTAACAGCGTTTATCATTCCGGATTCACTCTCTTAGAAACCTTCCTGAGAGAAAGACTGTTGGACACTCACCCTGGTCTGCAGTAAATTCCTTCTCTCAGCTCCATGTCTCTGAGCCCCCTTCCTTTCAGCAGCCTGTGTTATCTTCTCATTTACTGCCATTAGTGGGAGTCATTTGCCCTCCCGCTGCTCTGCGTCCCCCCTTCCCTCAGCCTGGTTTATATGAAGCAGCAGGTCTGCCGTCCTCCCCCTCACATTGGAGGGTTTTGTTTTTACGGCTACAATTAGAGGCCTCAAGTGAACGCATTTCGTGCAGCTCCTGCAGAATCAGAGGGTCTATAGTGTCCCTCGCTTTATATCCTCGCCAAAAACACCTCCACATCACTGAGCTCCTGCACCGTAATTACTGCCTCTTTCCTCTCCTCTTTTGCACTTTAATCTGCTCTTTACAGCCCAAATTTTATCCCCTTGCCTCATCTCCTCTTTTTCTGTTTAATGCGCTTCTTATTCCTTCAGTGCTTTCCACTCTTCTGTCTGCCTTCCTGTGATTTCCAAGCCAGTGTTTCTCAAACCTTTTTGGACATTACAAACCATTTGAAGATCTTCAGTACCCTCAGTAAATCAGTGTCTGATTTACAAACAACAATCTTGGAGCTAAAAAATATTGAGTGCTTCTTTTCAAATGTTGAGAATCCAGCACTAAATTCATGGCATGTGTTGGCATCACGCAACAACACTCAGACATACAGAAACAGGCATTTGGCTGCTAAAGATGCAGGTTGCTGCAGGTGGCTGCAGGTTGCTGCAGGTTGCTGCAGGTTGCTGCAGGTTGTTGCAGGTTGCTGCAGGTTGTTGCAGGTTGCTGCAGGTTGCTGCAGGTTGCTGCAGGTTGCTGCAGGTGGCTGCAGGTTGCTGCAGGTTGCTGCAGGTTGTTGCAGGTTGCTGCAGGTTGTTGCAGGTTGCTGCAGGTTGTTGCAGGTTGTTGCAGGTTGCTGCAGGTTGTTGCAGGTTGTTGCAGGTTGCTGCAGGTTGCTGCACGTTGCTGCACGTTGCTGCAGGTTGTTGCAGCTCTTCTGAGTTTTGAGATGTTTGTCATTTGAAATGAGGGCTTTTGTTTCACCCTTTCTCCACGTGTTGCTGCATTTAGTTATAAAGATAGGAACGTTTTGTTTTACGTGTCTATGTTTTTTAATCTGTAGGGAGAAACATGGCTCTGTATTTATTTCAGAAACAGACTTATTTTCTTCGTATTGCTCCGTGTTTTCAGTCGTGTTTGGTGAGAAACCTTTGGATTCTTTTCCACATAGTTTCTGAGTCTCCTGCTGTATTAAGCTTTACAAAAACCCTGGGTTTCATCCTCACCATGTTGTAGTTGATTTACGTTAGAAAATAGAGCTTTTTTATCTTGAGCTTTGTTCTTACTTATTTCTGCCATAGTTCTGTTGTGCTGGTTGAGAACCGTTGCTTTTAAAATACGAGGTTTGAATAGAACATTTTGTCCGATTACATTGCCTTTCCAAACGTATTTCAGCATGCGTTAGTGTGCGTATTATGTGGTTCCTTACTTTTAGACTAGACTTACTAGAAACAGTGCTCTAAGCACTTCCTCCTCTTCCTCTCATCCGCTCCTCTCCTTGCTCTTAACGATGTACAGCGAATGCATCAGCTTCACTAATTCACTCATAAATCATCTCAGAGCTCTCAGAAAGTTTAGGAGTGGATGTCTGCTCTCAGTTTAATCCACATCTACAGGAGACGCTCGATGACGAGAGACTTTATTACCTGGCTGTGGCGAGAAACTACATTTAGGTATTCAATTCTTTTCCAAACTCAGTGAGTCAACATTTGAAAGTTTAAATCCATAAAGCTTTTTAAAATCCTCATAAACCGTTCTTTATCGGGGCCCTAATCTTTTCATGGTGTTCCCTTTCCTGTAGTTTGTTCTATCGGATTGTGTGCATGTAAAGGGTCTGCAAAGGCTAGAATCCCTGTCTGCCACAAACAGAAAGGAGGTGCTGCAGCTTACACCGTGTGAGAAAAATAAAGAGCTTTTTGAACATTAAAGCATGGAGACATGTCCCAGGAGAGGACTCTTTAAAGTAGAGACTCTACATACTGATACACACCTGAACATCAGCAGGAGAGGACTCTTTAAAGTATAGACACTACATACTGATATACACCTGAACATCAGCAGGAGAGGACTCTTTAAAGTAGAGACACTACATACTGATATACACCTGAACATCAGCAGGAGAGGACTCTTTAAAGTAGAGACTCTACATACTGATATACACCTGAACATCAGCAGGAGAGGACTCTTTAAAGTAGAGACTCTACATACTGATATACACCTGAACATCAGCAGGAGAGGACTCTTTAAAGTAGAGACTCTACATACTGATATACACCTGAACATCAGCAGGAGAGGACTCTTTAAAGTAGAGACTCTACATACTGATATACACCTGAACATCAGCAGGAGAGGACTCTTTAAAGTAGAGACTCTACATACTGATATACACCTGAACATCAGCAGGAGAGGACTCTTTAAAGTAGAGACTCTACATACTGATATACACCTGAACATCAGCAGGAGAGGACTCTTTAAAGTAGAGACTCTACATACTGATATACACCTGAACATCAGCAGGAGAGGACTCTTTAAAGTAGAGACACTACATACTGATATACACCTGAACATCAGCAGGAGAGGACTCTGTAAAGTAGAGACACTACATACTGATATACACCTGAACATCAGCAGGAGAGGACTCTTTAAAGTAGAGACTCTACATACTGATATACACCTGAACATCAGCAGGAGAGGACTCTTTAAAGTAGAGACTCTACATACTGATATACACCTGAACATCAGCAGGAGAGGACTCTTTAAAGTAGAGACACTACATACTGATATACACCTGAACATCAGCAGGAGAGGACTCTTTAAAGTAGAGAAGCTACATACTGATATACACCTGAACATCAGCAGGAGAGGACTCTTTAAAGTAGAGACACTACATACTGATATACACCTGAACATCAGCAGGAGAGGACTCTTTAAAGTAGAGACTCTACATACTGATATACACCTGAACATCAGCAGGAGAGGACTCTTTAAAGTAGAGACTCTACATACTGATATACACCTGAACATCAGCAGGAGAGGACTCTTTAAAGTAGAGACTCTACATACTGATATACACCTGAACATCAGCAGGAGAGGACTCTTTAAAGTAGAGACTCTACATACTGATATACACCTGAACATCAGCAGGAGAGGACTCTTTAAAGTAGAGACTCTACATACTGATATACACCTGAACATCAGCAGGAGAGGACTCTTTAAAGTAGAGACACTACATACTGATATACACCTGAACATCAGCAGGAGAGGACTCTGTAAAGTAGAGACACTACATACTGATATACACCTGAACATCAGCAGGAGAGGACTCTTTAAAGTAGAGACACTACATACTGATATACACCTGAACATCAGCAGGAGAGGACTCTTTAAAGTAGAGACACTACATACTGATATACACCTGATCATCAGCAGGAGAGGACTCTTTAAAGTAGAGACTCTACATACTGATATACACCTGAACATCAGCAGGAGAGGACTCTTTAAAGTAGAGACTCTACATACTGATATACACCTGAACATCAGCAGGAGAGGACTCTTTAAAGTAGAGACGCTACATACTGATATACACCTGAATATAGGGCCCCTTTAAATGGTTCATCCACACGATGGAGGTCTGCAGTGCTCACAGGACCCTGAAGGATTATCTATTCTTAGATATGCATCTCCACAAGTTGATGGATTCAAGTTTGTCCTTAGGGCGGCATTAGGATATAGGATCATTAAATTCAGAATGGATCTTCTTCTTATATTTAGCAGGAGTGAACTCGCTATATTTTGCACCAGTCTTTTACTACATTTCCAACAACAGAGACAGCTGTTCAGCTTTGTGACCCTGAAAGTCACCCAGCGCTCCGGTCCCAGCTGTGTGCGTCTCTCTTTAGTGTCCCCTGGTCTCCAGCTGTGTGCGTCTCTCTTTAGTGTCCCCTGGTCTCCAGCTGTGTGCGTCTCTCTTTAGTGTCCCCTGGTCTTCAGCTGTGTGCGTCTCTCTTTAGTGTCCCCTGGTCTCCAGCTGTGTGCGTCTCTCTTTAGTGTCCCTGGTCTCCAGCTGTGTGCGTCTCTCTTTAGTGTCCCTGGTCTCCAGCTGTGTGCGTCTCTCTTTAGTGTCCCCTGGTCTCCAGCTGTGTGCGTCTCTCTTTAGTGTCCCCTGGTCTCCAGCTGTGTGTGCATCTCTCTTTAGTGTCCCCTGGTCTTCAGCTGTGTGCGTCTCTCTTTAGTGTCCCCTGGTCTCCAGCTGTGTGCGTCTCTCTTTAGTGTCCCCTGGTCTCCAGCTGTGTGCGTCTCTCTTTAGTGTCCCCTGGTCTTCAGCTGTGTGCGTCTCTCTTTAGTGTCCCCTGGTCTCCAGCTGTGTGCATCTCTCTTTAGTGTCCCCTGGTCTCCAGCTGTGTGCGTCTCTCTTTAGTGTCCCCTGGTCTCCAGCTGTGTGCGTCTCTCTTTAGTGTCCCCTGGTCTCCAGCTGTGTGCGTCTCTCTTTAGTGTCCCCTGGTCTCCAGCTGTGTGCGTCTCTCTTTAGTGTCCCCTGGTCTCAGCTGTGTGCGTCTCTCTTTAGTGTCCCCTGGTCTCCAGCTGTGTGCGTCTCTCTTTAGTGTCCCCTGGTCTCCAGCTGTGTGTGTCTCTCTTTAGTGTCCCCTGGTCTCCAGCTGTGTGCGTCTCTCTGTAGTGTCCCCTGGTCTCCAGCTGTGTGCGTCTCTCTTTAGTGTCCCCTGGTCTCCAGCTGTGTGCGTCTCTCTGTAGTGTCCCCTGGTCTCCAGCTGTGTGCGTCTCTCTTTAGTGTCCCCTGGTCTCCAGCCTTGTGCGTCTCTCTTTAGTGTCCCCTGGTCTCCAGCTGTGTGCGTCTCTCTTTAGTGTCCCCTGGTCTCCAGCTGTGTGCGTCTCTCTGTAGTGTCCCCTGGTCTCCAGCTGTGTGCGTCTCTCTTTAGTGTCCCCTGGTCTCCAGCTGTGTGCGTCTCTCTGTAGTGTCCCCTGGTCTCCAGCTGTGTGCGTCTCTCTTTAGTGTCCCCTGGTCTCCAGCTGTGTGCGTCTCTCTTTAGTGTCCCCTGGTCTCCAGCTGTGTGCGTCTCTCTTTAGTGTCCCCTGGTCTCCAGCTGTGTGTGTCTCTCTTTAGTGTCCCCTGGTCTCCAGCTGTGTGCGTCTCTCTTCAGTGTCCCCTGGTCTCCAGCTGTGTGCGTCTCTCTTTAGTGTCCCCTGGTCTCCAGCTGTGTGCGTCTCTCTTTAGTGTCCCCTGGTCTCCGTTGTGTTGGAGCTTCTTGCAGCGTTTGGTTTCTGCAGCTTTTAGTAAACTGCTCATGTTTCCTCTGCTGAATGTTCTCTAGATGCTGCATGTGTTGAAGAGCTGCTGCAGATGTTGAGTTCTGATTTGTGTTTCTATATCTGCGTCCTCTCTGAAGCTTTCTGCCACCGTAGAAAGCATCTGAAAGTGTCGGATTAATGTAGATCAGCAAAGACGTGATTTTTCCCCCTAAATGTCTATAAAGTGCATAGAATGGTTATAAAAACTACACACACGATAACATACTGGAGTTAAGCTCATGAAATAGTAAGTGTAGTACTTCAGAAAGAGAGAAAGTACAAAGTGGAACGTCACAAAAAATAAGGTTCATATTTGGAGGATAATGAATGTTTCATCCACCCAAAAAGTTTCTTCAGGATTTCCTCAAAGAGAAACTGAGACAGCAGGTCTGAGCTGTGTTTCTCTGTGTGTTCCTGCTGTTTGCAGTTGAAGGTGACTTTGAGGATCTTTTCTTCGTGTAAACACAGAGCATTACTAAACAGATCTGCACACTGTAGCCGATGACTGACATGTTGGAAGTTATTTATTTCCCGTAGAGTATTTGTTCTTCTTCGCTGTGTTTGAACTGTTGTGAAGACGATTCCTCTCCTCCTCCTCCTCCTCCTCCTCCTCCTCCTCCTCCTCCTCCTCCTTCTTTATCTCGTCTTTGTTTTTGTTTCACCTCTGAAGGTCGTCTGTGTTTAGTCTTCTTGTTTCCGTCGCTGTGCGCTTTTTAAATTACACACTCTATGCAAACACACGGCCGCTGAACTGGGTTTGTTTTGTCCATCAGCGTTTGTTGTGTCTCAGTTTATTAAAGCAGGAAAGAAGTCAGGAATAATCGAGACAGGGGGAGATGACGGCAGTGTCCCATTTTCAATTGAGTGGTGCTTTAGAATAATAGATGGTGCTTTATTTTGTAAAGAGAAAAGTGTTTGCTAATTAAACTGAACAGTGCATTTTGCAATAATTCTCTCAAAACGCTGATTGCAGTTATACAGACCAGCTTTTTCAGACTTTAAATCATCGAAACACATCACCTTGCACCCAGTGGACATTTTTCCCCTTTTTGGTGACATTTTCTAGCCCAAAATAGAGGTGCAGATAAATCCATTCCATAAGTAAAAGATGTATAAATGTAAAACAGATATGCATCCAGTTAGCGTTACTGAACTGCATTTGTATAAAGAAGAACATCCGAACATCTGGAGACAGCTTTAGTGGCTCTTGTTCGCTCTGAACTAGAGAACGCCAGCTCGGTCTGGGACCCCTGCACCGATAATAATGCTCTGGAGTACAACGAAGAGGAGCAAGATTCATCTTTGGAGATTAAAAGTGGGAGGAACGAGTGGTTAATCCTCTTCTCAAAGATTTTGTCCATAACATCTCAGCTGTTGATGCATCGATGTACCAAGAGCCTGTTAGAAATGCAACCCGAGAGATTGCATTATCATGTGACGTTTTAAAGCAGACACCATACCCTGTATCTTCCACATACAGCATAAGGGGAAGACGTTGCTAGTTGCAGCGCTTTTTCTCAGGCTGAATTATGCCAGTATTTATCCCAAAAGCCGACACAAACAAGTGAAACATGATAGCTTTTAGTCTTTACCGCTCCTCCCTGCTGTACTCTCTCCTGCTTTGTTCTGGGTGTGTTACCTTCAGGCGCGTGTCTAATTAAAGAGGGATTAATGAATCACTTTGGAAAACAAAAGCTCTAATCAGGCTCAACACAGTGGGGGTGGACGGACTGAAGGAGGATTTACAAAGCAGCTTGTTGGGGCGTTTCTCACAGTTCTCTGTTTGAATGTTACAAATGTGACGCTTATTGACTCCCTCTTTAAGCTCTGTTCAGCTTCATTAGACTCCAACAATTCAGGATCATTTGAAGTCCGCTGAGCAGTGACAACAACGCAGCCTGCAGCCGAACTGAGTGTTAAACAGCTTACAAACTGCAGCTTTCCAAACAGAAAATGTGCTTTTAGTCGAATTGGACATTTTTTACCACCAGTGATTTAATGCCATCTCCATCCGGAGGACAGTCAACGAACAAGTGTTGCAGAAACCGAATCAACTGTTCAAAAGTGTGACATCAGAACTACATTCAAACTGAAAACAATGCAGTAACCAATAGATCAAGCCACAGAAGTCTATATGAAGATTACAATTGTTCAGTCTTCAGGTGTTAGTCGAATGGAAACTGGCTCGAAAGTGTAGATTTTGGGGGTCATTGAACTCCTGTTGCAAAAAGAAGTCAGATTGTATGGAAGTCTATGAGAAAATGAGCTTCTCCTAAGATCTATGACCTCAGTAAACATTTTCCTGGGGAGTTTAAAATCCCGTTTCATAGTGCTCAGTACAACATACAGAGAAAACCGAGTAAATCTACCGCCTGCTGCCTGAAAACACAACCCGATGATTGTATAGAAGTCTATGAGAAAACGTCCTTACTTTGAATTTGTAACTTTAGTAAACTTAGTTATTTTTACATTTCGTAGAAAATCTAGTGACTGACTCTTGACTGTAAGTGACTGCTTCTCAGAATTTGACTGCTTCTCAGAATTTGACTGCTTCTCAGAATTTGACTGTTTCTCAGAATTTGACTTTTCGCTCAGAATTTGAATTAATTCCTCAACATTTCTCCAGACTTCTTTACTACCTGACAAATTATTCACAAAAAAAAACATTTTTTATCCAATGGATAATTTTGGGTTACAAGTGAGTTTAATCTGACAGTTTTCTGACTCCATCTTTCTCTCTCTCCAGATGAAAGGATGCTGCCGGGACCTGACGACGGACTGAGCCCGACCTGAACCCCTCTCCCCCTTCCTCCTCCCCCCCAACCCTCAAACCCCTCCGGCTGCCCCCCCCATCATGAACCTGCTGTGCCGCGGCCGCCTGAAGCTGCTGGTGGCGTCGCTCACGGCCGTCGTGCTGCTCACCTGGCTCTACCTGCTGGCTGGAAACCTGGAGAGTGAGTACCAGTAGATTATGAATAATATATCCATCCAAGTGTGCTGAAGCAGTTAGACCTACAAAGGTACGGAAGATGTTAGAAAATCACCGTCACACAGAACTACTTGATAACACTAGCTGTATTGTTACTTTCTGGGGCTTTTATTTTGAAAACCATCCTGAACCTGAACCTCCTGTTCGGCTTTTGTTTTAGAAACTGTTCTGAGATCCCTGAGAGGATACAGTACCTCTATGTGGCTTTCACTGAGTTTCCTGAAAGGATGGATCTTTTATTTTGAAAAACATACCTGAAAACCCTGTGACTTTTATTTTGGAAGAACATGCACTTTCCTGAACTTCCAGTTATGACAGTTTTTTCTGAGGCTTTTCATTTAGAAATATAATCCTCAACGTGTTTGATATTGAGCGTCCTGTAAGGATAGAGTACTGACACAGTACATCTATGGGGCTTTTATTATGAAAAACGTGCCCCTCTCTCAGCATTCTGTAATTATCAAATTACATTGTTGAGCTTTTATTTTGAAAAACAGGCCTTCTGGTAAGCATGCAGTGGGGGTCTTTTAAGAGCTTCATCCTGAGCTTCCTGTAAGAATACAGAAACATTATGTGGCTTTTATTTTGAAAAACAACAACAGGGCTTTATCGGAGCCTCATTTAAGGATACAAAAACTCTATGGGGCTATTATTTACCAAGCCTCATCCTGAGCTTCCTTTAAGGACACATGCTCTCCTTAGGGCTTCTTGATTCTGAGAAAAATGTATTTCTGCAGTAAAACTGAGAAGCTTTGCTTTGCTTTAATAGAGATTGGCTCTAACACTCAGTTATGGTTTATTATAGTCAAAGAAATCTAAGCAGCAGGAACAGAAAGCGTCAATTACGAGACATTTCCTGCAATTTAGCTGAAATTAAAGCTCTGGACCGGTCCATTAAGTTCCAGTTTGAAACACGGAACTTATCTTCTGTTCAGTTTGATTTTGATCACAGCAGCCGAATAAAAGCAATTTCCTGGAAGAGCTTTTATATGCACGTATCACTGTTTGTTTCTTGGAAATGTGTCATATGAAACTAGACTCAAATATACCACACACCATCGAAACAATGTACAGCAATAACTAAGCTTCCATCCAGGCAGCGTGAAGCTCTCCGCCGATCATGATCCCTGATCTCTGTGAACTTCAGGATCCAATTAACTGAGTTGTGTTAATTCCTTCTCAGTCTTGCCCTGAATATATTCAGCAAATATTTACTAACAGGAGCTGGATTTGAAGCTGTTTGTCTCCTCTCTTTCTTTTCTAGTCTGACCCTTTTGGGAATCAATAACAAGCTTTCGTCTAACAGAGATTCAAAGTTATTTTCGTACATCACCTGTGTTTCAGTTATCAGCCTGTCTGTCTGCAGATCAGATTTGGGTCACTCTATCCTTCTTCTCAGATGAGTAACAAGATATCCAAAGTATTCTTTCCAAATCTTTTTATGTGGTAATTCAACATTGATTTCTACATTATGAAACTCTACGCCTTCCCCGCGTTGCAAAGTACATTCATGCATGTGCAATTCTGTCCTTGCATATTTAAATGCTGCACCACTTTGTATATTTCTACTCTTCTATAATTACCGGCTACTTTGCAGATCAAACATTTAAAAACCTGGAATGAGATAAAATATGAAATGCATTACAGCAAATGAAAGCACCCAACAGTATGAAGAATCTACAGGAATAGCTCCATCTCTGCCGGCATTCACAATTAAATATTTGGTGCATGTTTTTACTTCCACGGGTTAGGGTTAGTTCTTTTTGCAGACGATACTTTGGTTTATGTTGCTAACCTTGAATGGTATTGTTACTTCTTCATAAGCCTTCATAAAAAGATTGAATGTATAAATCTGAAATCTGAAATTGCAGTCAGCTTCTCTCCTGCCTCGCTGGTCGCTGGCATCTTCTTCCGCCCTCAGACTGGATTGTGAACATTCCCAGCATGCCTCACTTCAGCTGTGGGCCAGCTGCTGCTCCCATCAGCAGAGAAAGAGAGGAGAAAGAAGAAGAGAGGGGAGAAAGTGAAGAATGCTAAGTGAGAGACAGAGAGAAAGGGAAGGGAGGAAGGAGAGGAGGGAAGGCTGTGGCTCAGTGGTGTAGTGGGTTCTTTGGAGCAGGGGAGCACCGGTTCGATCGAAAGTGGCTTTAAAGAGGTAAAGAAAGTATAAGAAATAAAACAAAAGGTTGAATTAAAAACCATGCTTATACGCCATCATCCACACATTAAAAGCTGCTCTAAAGGATGAGTTTTGGTCAGTGTTTTGAAGGTGGTGGGGGGGGGTCCGGAGAGTCTCTGATGTGTAGTGTGAGTGAGTTCCAGAGGGAGGGGGTCAGCGGTGGAGAACGCTCCCCAGGTCCGGTGCTTGGTTTGTGTCGGGATGGACAGGAGGTTCTGATGAGCTGCAGGAGGGGGGTGGTGGTGGAGCAGGTCAGTGAGGTATGAGGGGGCCTGGTTGTTGAGGGCTTTAGGAGGAGGATTATGAAGTGTATCAGCTGACGGACGGAGAGCCCCGTGATGATTATCATTCAAAGCAACACTGTATGTTTCTATATGAGTTTTAGTCTCACTGAATGCTGCACAATGACCCATAAATTGAACTACTTAGCAAACTGCTGATTATTTCTGAATCAGTTCAAACGCATCATTGTTACTCAAAACGAGACTTTATGTAAACGGTGAATTTAAGACCAGTATTCTTTTGCTCTCCACGTCTAAAAAAAGGTTCATTCAGCTGCTAAATGTTCCACTTCAATCCCGGGTCTCTCACTCTGTCTGTTTGCTGCTGTAGGTCACAGCGTTTTCTATGAAAGCAATGCAGATTCTAACTCAAAGAATGACGGTTTGGTTTTGCTCGCTTTGCACATCACCCTGTTTCATTTGCCCGACAACGGCTGCTTCTGTGTACTCTCTTTTGGATATGATAAAAAATAAAGAGGCTGAACTTGAAACTGATGCTCTCTGGGAATATTCACACCGAGTCTGTCAGAGAGAGCGAGGTGCAGAAAGAGGAGAAGAGGAAGAGGAGGATGAAGGGGAGAAGGAGGAGGTGTGAGACTCATAAGGACAAATCTCACAAATGCTCTGCTCCACCACTACTAATGTTATAAATGAGCATAGTGAAGTTATTATAATGAGTGCTGCTATTTAAAAGTATTGTATAACTTTATCATTCGGATTTTAGTTTACCTTATTAGTTCACGGTCTCGTGGACAGTCCCCAGCTTTAGCCACATGGCTATTTTCCAGCTGTGGTCTCCGGCCAGATGATAATAGACACCCTAAAAGCAAAACACATCACAAGCATGAGTTGAGAAGAAAGGAGGAAAGACAAGAAGACGGAGGAGATAGGAGGAAAGAGAAGAGTAAAATGCAATTGTAAAATCTTTAAAGAATGAACATGTTCTGAACAAACGTGTGCCCTATCTATTCTACCCTGGTAATACCAGCCTGTCTGACTTCGCCTCTCTCCGGCATACAGTCTGGATCAGCGCCATTGGATTTGGATTACTGTAATGGAGGGAAACTTGTCTTAAGTTTAACATCATTGGAGTTCCCTTCACCAATCACTAACGGTTGGTTAGGACGTATGTTCTGAGGCTCTGACCTGACGCTTCCTACTTCCGCTTTCACAGTAGTAAACAAATCGCTACCTGCGAGCGTGGCTGTCAAAATGGCTGTCAACGACAAGTGTGTGTCAATGTGACCCAAGGATTCAGGGGACAGTTCGTAACTGGAAACAGTTATTGAAAAAAAGGAAGAGTTCCTTCAAGAGTTGAAACAACCGAGCGGATAGCTAGTGGCGTCTCTTCCTCCGTCGCCTTTGTTGAACTACAGACTAGACTACAATTCAAACTCGGCACCAACTTTGACCTAATCGCTCCCAACCCCGCCCCCTGTTCGCTGATTGGACCGATAGAATTCTGAGTTCCGGTAATCGTACGTAATGAGTTCTTGCCCAGTCTCACTTACAGGAGCAAAATGGAATTGGGCGGAAGTACGTAGGCTGGTATAGCCAGGCTATATCTATTCACCCTTAGAAACCAAAACTGGTTTGCATATAAATAAAAACTACACTTATTTATTTTTTAAATCAATGTTTTTTTTTCTAATTATTTTTCATTAAATGTTTATATTTCATTTGTTTTTTTTTGCAGTTATTCTCTTGATATTAGTGTTAATTGACATCATTCTGGCGGTACTGTAGGAAAGGAGGGCAGGTTTTATTGTGAAGGATTCATTTTGTTCTTCAGTGTTGAAGAAAGCTGTCCAGGTGTGTGTGATCCGTCATCAGAGCGAGTCAGTGGTTTATTGTAATGGTTTCTTTGCTACAGTTTGAGGATATGGTTTTTAATCTCGCTGACCATGACTATGAGTGACTAACAGTCGTCGTCCCCCCCCGTCCCCCCTACAGATGGCCGCTCCCTCCTCCTCGCTCCCTGTCTGGCCGACACCCCCGCGGCCCAGGTTTTGGAACGGTCCGTCCTGGAGTCCAGGGTCCGAGAAGTGGAGGAAGAGAACCGACAGATCCGGCTGCAGCTCAGCCAATCACAGGGCACCGCAGCCCAGCCGCCGGACGGTAACTACGCCAACCAGCAGTGGGGGGCGTCGGCGGACACGGGGCCGGAGGACGGCGACAACACGGCGGAGGAGAAGAACAACCACACCGAGTGTCCCCGATCGCCCCCAGTCCAGAAGTGTGAGGTGAGGATCAAAAACACAGATACTGACAGATGATCGTGTTTCCAGAAAATGATGTTCGTTTATTTAGTTTAAAAGCAATTATCCACTGATCTACAGACGGCTCCTCTATCCCAATGTAAGTCAATGGGGGAAAGTATTTCTGGGCCGGGTGACGTCACAGACTGATACGGATGGTGTAGTACCGCCGTGTGGCCACTAGGAATATTTCAGCGTCCGGATGCGCTTCCTGGTGGCTTGTTTTGTATGCACTTGACTTTACTTCTTGCGCCATCATCGGGTCAACATTTTCAGATTCTGAGTTTCCTGATAATCTGCAGGCTTAACTAACATGGTAAACATGCTAAACATTGTGAGGGTGTTGCTGCAGATTGTGTGATCGTACTCCAAGCGCTTCTCTTTATCAGTGTACAGAAAGCAATCGAGACAATGGGTTTAAGTTATTTGTGCATGTCAGCCACAGGCCACCATAACTCTACCACCAGCAGAAAGACCGTTAAAGCACTTCATCAATCAGAAATGTTTTCAGTGCTGCAAGAAAGACCAAACGTTCCTGAATAACAGAAAGTACTAACCCCCAACCATGGGCGTTTCGGGGTAAAATAAGGTCCCAGAAATCTTAATTAGACCCGGGTGTCGGTGGTAGAAACACAATAAGTCTCTACAGACTCGCAGAACAGCGGGAAATATCCCACGGGTGAAAAGGGGATAAGGAAACAAACATAGGATTTGGCAACGGAATACAGTCTGTACAGGTTTGCATCATATTTGCCTTGTTGTCTGATGCCCCACATTATTTACACGGTCAATTTCAATGCTATATGTTAACGATATAGCCCTTTAACTCCATCCATTGCCTTTAGTTGTTTTCAGGAGCTCAGTATTTCCCAGCAGCCCACAGAAACCACTCTAATGTATGAAGCAGGTTGAGTAAAATCAGAGGGAACCCGCTCGCTCTTTGAAGTGTGTGTGCATCCTTTGAGCTCCAACTTTTCAAAGACTTTTCCTCCCCTGAAAAGTGGGCGACTTGAAATCCTCCGTATCTGAGAGGCTAAATATGAAATTTCACATCCGAGAGGAGAGAACGTCCTGGGTGAAGCTAACGACTCTGAAACTGTACGTGGAGCTGCAGCAAAAATTCACAACTTTAGGTGTTAGGTAAAGTTGTTGTGGCATGTTGATACTTAAATCTGTTAAATAATTCACAAAGGGAAGGACGCCTGTCTGTTTTTCACTGTAAAAATAGACACACTCACATGTGCCCTACATATTCACCCCTAAAACCTGGAAGCGGTTTGCGTATTAAACCACCATTTTAGTTTTATTAACAATATTTTTAGATTATTTTCATTTGTTTATTTCATTTTTTGATTTCATATTTTCTATTTTATTTTTATTTGATTGTTTAATACATTTTTATTTTTCATTTTATTCTGTGCTTCTCTTTTATTGTCTTTTTTTATCTCTAGTATTTAGTGTTGTATTTCACACCTCTGTCCTGCCTTTAACACCAATAGAAATAATTTATTTGTACCTCAAACAAAAAACAAATACAAGACTACATGTTACTTTAATTCGGGGTTTGTGAAGTCATCCATAAGAGTCCAAATATGATACTTCACGTCACGCTGCTGGCTCTCAAAGTAAAAGGTGTTGAGTGTTTTTTTAGGATTCACAGCCTCAAATTCACAACTCTAGGTGTTAAGATTGGTTGTTGACATTTGGATCTGCCAAAAAAAATGATGAGGGAAGAAGCTGTGAACATGTGATGAACGCTTCAACACCCAGAGGGTAAAAGCGTAGACGGAGGAAACGCTCTTCTTTAACTCAGATTTTCCTTTTTCATCCTCTGTTTCCTCAGCTGATCCATGTAGCCTGCGTTTGTGCCGGTCACAACGCCAGCAGAGACGTGGTCACGCTGGTGAAGTCCGTCCTCTTTCACAGGTGAGTCACAAACACGTTAAAGACGGTTAGCTGTTAGCTGCTATTTCCGTTAGCCGGTATTTCCGTTAGCCGGTATAGGCCAGTGGTGGCAAACTCCATAGGGACTTGGCCTCGGAACTGGAAGGTCACCAGTTCAAGTCCCGGAAAGACCAGGTGCTACCGTGGTGTCCCTGAGCAAGGCACCGTTCCCTACACGGCTCCCCGGGTGCTGTGCATAATGGCAGCCCACTGCTCCTAACACTAGGTTGGGTTAAATGCAGAATGTAAAATTTCCCCTCTGTGGGACCATTAAGGGTTCCTTCTTCTATCTGTTAGCCGGTGTTATCGTTAGCTTCTATATCTGTTAGCTGGTGTTATCGTTAGCTTCTATATCTGTTAGCCGGTATTTCTATTAGCAGGTATATCTGTTAGCTGGTGTTATCGTTAGCTTCTATTTCTGTTAACCGGTATTTCTGACTTTACTGGACTTTTACCAAAAAAGCCAGTCTTATCATTTTAAACCTTAAATTAATTGTTCATGAGTTTCTTATTCTTATTTCTCCTTTTATGGATTGTAAGTTGTTTTTTCATGTATTTTGTTTTTTTGCTATAATCTAATTTGATGTCCTAAAATGTAAATGAAAATTTACATATATTTTTGAATAAGATGATGTCGTCCTTTATATACTCTTTACGCGTTAATGCTGAACTTTTCTTCCTCTGTCCCTGAATCTGTAAACTACTGCTCCATCTCTTTCCTCTCTTTAAAGCTCAAATGGCCTTTATTTGTATTTGGCCCTAAAATTACTTCAATGGTGGAAAGAAAACGATGTAAATATCCTGAAAATGAAAAGATGACCTTTAAATAAACCGTTTGTGCAGGACCTGAAAGAAGAGAAACTGGAGAGCATAATTTCCTTTCAATCCTAACATTCAACGTTCAACGGCAGCAGACTGGTTACAGCATGCCATTTAACCTCAAAGACCCGTGTTCGAATCCAGCTCTGGACTTTTTCCAAAGCTTTTTTTACATTTCCTCCATGACGTTCTATCTCCTCCTCTTCCTCTTTTCTACACTGTTAAATGATGGTGAAAATCACAAAAATAGTCAGTCTTAAACAAATAGCGGCTCGTCTGTATTTCAGTTCATATATTTGAGTAAGAAGATAGTTGGTGGATAATATTTAAAAGACAAAGGAAATACTCAGGATTTATGTTGAATAGACCCCTGACATTTGATCCCTTTCTCTCTGGACTTTAACGTAATCAGCTCCACTTTTTATTCCTTTAATGGAAGCTTTTAAATATTCAAACATAACGTGTTCAATGTGCTGCTGACAGGAGCATGATGTTTCATCTCAAATGTAAAGAAGTGCAGAAACAGCTGCTCTTTAAATACATTGTTTTGTTAAAAAGGAGGCTGTCAGTACGACATTATCCCATCTTGACCTTGCTGTGTGTTTTTCTTTCCGATCCTCAGGAGAAACCCTCTCCACTTCCACTTCATCACCGACACAGTGGCCCATCGGATCCTCAGCTCTCTGTTCCAGTCCTGGATGGTCCCCTCGGTGCAGGTCAGCTTCTACGATGCAGACGAGCTCAAGGTACACACACACACACACACACACACACACACATGTCAAATCCAACATTTAGCATATCAAACGTTCATAAGCAGCGGTGAGTTGTGAGGAGTTAAACATATTTATAAATCAAACAGAAGAGATTCACCTCAGAGCAGCTTCATCAAAGAGAAACACACATCAATGCAGCGTAAAGACGCAGCGCTCTGACCTGATCACAGCGTCATGTTACATTACCAGATCAGAGCGGTGATTAAGCT
Organism: Eleginops maclovinus; assembly: GCF_036324505.1. Lineage (NCBI taxonomy): Eukaryota > Metazoa > Chordata > Actinopteri > Perciformes > Eleginopidae > Eleginops > Eleginops maclovinus. The sequence continues at coordinate 5,441,560 of NC_086352.1, read as the reverse complement.
GCTGCTACAGGAATTGAGGAGGGTCAATCCTCAGTTTAAACTCCATTTACACTCACTGAATACAGTCAGGAAATTCATATTCATATTAAAGGCACCACCGCTAAGCTAAAGGTGGCTAATGTTGGAATATAGAGGAACTACAGCACGGTCACATGACTTCATGTCACCACCGCTAAGCTAAAGGAGGCTAATGTTGGGCTATAAAGGAACTACAGCACGGTCACATGACTTCATGTCACCACCGCTAAGCTAAAGGAGGCTAATGTTGGGCTATAAAGGAACTACAGCACGGTCACATGACTTCATGTCACCATCGCTAAGCTAAAGGAGGCTAATGTTGGGCTATAAAGGAACTACAGCACGGTCACATGACTTCACATCTCCACCGCTAAGCTAAAGGAGGCTAATGTTGGGCTATAAAGGAACTACAGCACGGTCACATGACTTCACGTCACCACCGCTAAGCTAAAGGAGGCTAATGTTGGGCTATAAATGAACTACAGCACGGTCACATGACTTCACATCACCACCGCTAAGCTAAAGGAGGCTAATGTTGGGCTATAAAGGAACTACAGCACGGTCACATGACTTCATGTCACCATCGCTAAGCTAAAGGAGGCTAATGTTGGGCTATAAAGGAACTACAGCACGGTCACATGACTTCACATCTCCACCGTTAAGCTAAAGGAGGCTAATGTTGGGCTATAAAGGAACTACAGCACGGTCACATGACTTCACGTCTCCATCGCTAAGCTAAAGGAGGCTAATGTTGGGCCTGATGACGAAGTGATAAAATGAGTCATTCCTGCGACACTCTTTTCACAATAAAGCTGTCCTCAAAATGCTAAGTTGAAGCAAAGACACCAGGACACAGTGTCTGTCTGTCTGTCTGTCTGTCTGTCAGCATGCGTGCGTGCGTGCGTGCGTGTGTTTGTATGTGGAAGCTTTTCAGTTGACAGCGACAATCTGTAATTGAGTCAGACGAGCTGTTGAAACACTTTCCTCCAAAGTCAAGTGACACTTCAGCAGAAAAACAGCAAATCATTTATTTTAACGTCAACTTGATGAATGTGGCTCTCAAGACTGATGTGGATGTAAGGAACAACGAGCCTGGATAAGTGTGTGTGCGTGTGTGTGTGTGTGTGTGTATGTGTGTGTGTGTGTTGGTGCTGAACAATGTGTCCTTTGTGCAGCCGACCTGCAGCCCCCCCCCCCCCCCTTCAGTTTTCATTAAGTCACATTAAAGTGGAGAGACTGTAAGCGGATTATATTTGCAGATGATGCACTTACGCAGATCCAATTACTCTGAATCAGGAGAATTCATTAAAACGTTTTTTTTTGCAGATTTAGAAGAAGAGAAAAAAAATTACACACACACACACACACACACACACACACACACACACACACACACACACACACACACACACACACACACACTTTGAGCCTTTGCCAAAATATGCTGAATGTGTCTTTTTGTTTCCCACACAGATTTATACAACGCCTCGAAACATTTCCAGGAGAAACAGCTTCAGAAACCATGCTAATGCTAATGCTAACACAATACCTCGCAAAAGCACGTGCATTTTAATCTTTATTCATCTAAGTAATAATAACACAGACAGGATGAAAAATAAATGAAGTTAATTGAAACAGGAGGGGAGAAAGCACAGCGTATATATGCTGGTTAAAAACATAAGGGATTAAAAAATGAAAGACATTCAAAAACGTACAAAAAACCACAATGAAAATAAATGAAGTCAATTTAAGGGGCTGAATAAACAGAGAAAAAGGAATGTCATAAGTTAATATACAGATTATAATAGAGCATCATTTTAAAAACCTCGTTTAAAGATAGAAATGCTGAATCCTGGTCCCTGCTGTGTGCATCACCCCCCTGAAACAGTGAGCCTGGTGCTGCGTTTTGTGTTTGCATCGCTTTTCGTACTTTCCTCGTCAAGCTGGTGCGTGTTTTCTGAATCCTGAGCATGCTGAGTCTTTTTTAAAAATATTTCTTTATCTATACGGTGGCCGCTATAGTGTTTCCAAGTTCAGAAGAAACCCTGAAGACAAAGGCAATAAAGTTCATTGTTCACAAAGCAGCGTCACACCCCGGACAAGAGCTAGCTTAACCTCGTTCTTATAGGTTAAAAACGGGACTAAAAAAGTTCTTTCTTCCATGTTTGTAGGTAGATGCCTTTACCTTTTCGCCAACCCCTCCTCTAACGAGACTGTTTTATGTGAATTTAGGGATTTAAATTGATTCCTGAAGAGTTCGCTCGATTCTTTTAACACACGATATTACAGTGAAGACTTTGATGACATTCTTCTGTCTTGAACCATATCACATCTGAACGCAGAACCATAACTTTGGAAATGCTGAATCCTGGTCGCTGCTGTGTGCATCCCTTTTTATCGTCCCCCTGGAAACAGTTAGCCTGGTGCTGCGTTTTGACTTTGCAGAGCTTTTCGTGCGTCTCTCGTTAAACTGATTTGTTTGTGTCGTCAAGCTCTTGCATGTTTCTTAAACATCACCTTGCATATCATGGTTATAATTAGTTCATTGTTTTTTAAATCCACATACCCTCGGGGAAAGAGGACATCCCTTCCAACATTTCCTTCCAGAACATTCCTTTTTTGCAACTGTTTCCCGTGCAGATACCTTACCTTTTTGTTTGCCTCATCAAGGTCTATGGAAACTTGGGGATTTGTATTCTTGGTTTATAAAAACTCATTTCTGCAGAGTTTCAGACTTTAGACCTGCTAACACACAGCCTGCTTTTAACATTTTAACATTTATATTTCATTTAATATTCCACTCCTTGCACTCAACTGTATTATTCTTTTTACTCCAGTTTCTCTGTAAGGTTTATTCCATTTCTATTTTGAGATGTTTCTATTTTTAAAATTGTTTGTTTCTATTTTTAATTTCTAAATATGTGCAATACCTTTTGGTTTTCTGCTGCTGCAGCTCAAACATGTCCCAGTTTGGGATTAATAAAGAACCTCTTATCTTATCTTAACACTAGATATTATAGTGAGAACATTGATGACTACTACTGCATTGTATTAAATAAAATCACATCTTCAGAACTTTAACTTTGGAAGAAATCCCACAACACAAACCGCTCCGTGTCTTCCTGCGTTGATTCTGCTCAAACTCAACGAACACTGTGGTAGAAAGCAAAGATTCACAGTGTAAATTAAAATGCATCTTCCTTCCTTTCCTCTTGTCGTTGCAGTCCGAGGTGTCGTGGATACCCAACAAACACTACTCAGGTATTTACGGCTTGATGAAGCTGACGCTGACCAAAGCTCTGCCCTCTGACCTCACCAAGGTCATCGTCCTCGACACGGACATCACGTTCGCCACCGACATCGCCGAGCTGTGGGGCATCTTCAGGAAGTTCACCGGTGAGGCTTAATCAAATTCAACCGGTCACAGGAAGTCATACAGGTTTCATGCATTTGTAAAAAGAGGTTTAATTATAAGTGGTTTCATTAATTTGCATTACCAACGAGCGGTTTTCCAACATGCCTGAAACACCTGGAGATTAATGCTGGTTATTGTGTGTGTGTGTGTGTGTGTGTGTGTGTGTGTGTGTGTGTGTGTGTGTGTGTGTGTGTGTGTGTGTGTGTGTGTGCACAGATAAGCAGGTGATCGGTCTGGTGGAGAACCAGAGCGACTGGTACCTGGGGAACCTCTGGAAGAACCACAAACCCTGGCCCGCGCTCGGAAGAGGATTCAACACCGGTAACCTTTTTTAATAACCTCCTCTCTAAAGTCCGGTTATCAATATTTAGAATTACGGAGATGAAGTTGTGCCCCCTGGATAAACGGTGGTTTCTACCAGAGGTGGAAGAGGAACCGTTATATAGTACTCTGTTACAAGCACTCAAAATGTGCTTAAGATATCAGTCTAATGTATATATCTTATAACTGGATTATGATTGTTAAGGCATTAATGTCTGCTTCCCTTTCATGCTGCAGCTGTTTTTGTTAATATAAATATTGGATTAAATGATCCTACTTCATAGTTTTGCTTCAGCAGCATGTAAACAGGGCATAGTAAATAAACAAGTATTTGTTAATCAATACTTGGTATTATTAATCTGGCTCTTCAAAGTAACATCAGATAATATGGGTAATATTTCCCTCAGATGTTTCAGAGTGACAGTGCACCTCTGGTTCCTGCAGATGATTCCATGGTTGTGATTTTCTCCCGGTTCTTCCTGCAGGTGTGATCCTCCTGTACCTGGAGCGTCTGCGGAGGCTGGGCTGGGAGCAGATGTGGAGGCTGACGGCCGAGAAGGAGCTGATGAGCATGCTCAGCACGTCTCTGGCCGACCAGGTGAGACACACAGGTTGCTTCACAGGGCATGCAGACGATGCCTTTATCCAAAGTGACTTACCCCGGACTCATGCTAGCTTATCCTCGTTCTCATAGGTTAAAAACAGGATAGGACTTCCTCCTTTTTACCATGTTTCTAAGTAGATACCACTCCCTTTTCCGCCAACCCCTCCTCTAACGAGACTGTTTTATGGAAAGTTAGGGATTGAAATTGTAGCTTTAAATACCGCTAGTTCTGAAAGGGTAGCTCGTTTCTTGACAGCAGTGTGCTCCACCGGAGCAGCAAGTAAAGCGGGGAGTCCTGGGCTTTAACTTCTGATGCTTGTAATGTGTCTCAAACACATGAATGAGTTGATTAATTAATAAATAAAGATATATAAATTAAATTCCATTTGCACCCGTTTTTACTTTCCTACAGATGCTTTCAAACTGTGTTTTCAAATGTAAAGTTGTACTGTCTTTATTCCTCAGTTACAACAAACTGTGGGATTAAATGAATGCGTTTTATAAATGAAGGTGTCACCTCAAACCTGCTTTACGAAGCCTTGTATTATTTAACCTTAAACATATAGTTTTCTTTGCCTTTGAGATAAACACCATTAATCGATTCTCCTTCCCTCCAACCTGGCGTCCAACTCACTTACAAAACACCACTAATTACTGCTGAGTCATTTCTATTTCTTAATCTCAAATCACAGTCTGCATTCAGTCTATTCTGTATCCTGAGAGGCTCAAAAACAGGAACAACTGTATTTTAAAAGATGAAGACCAAAGGGTTTTAGATCTTCTGGGTCTCATTCGTACGTAGGGATGTGTAAACATGATAAATGCATGTAAAGATGTCAATACGGATAAGAAGTCTCGCTCTAAAGGAGACACATCGCATTTTTTGGCAAAAGCCGCCACACAGGAGCTGAGTAGAGGATCCGCCTGTCTCTCGGCTCAGTTTCAGCTCGATGCGTCTCTCGGTGTACATTATGAAGCCCTCGTCTCTCTTTGATCCGAGCTCCAGCGACCACCTTGTGTTTTAAAATGCACGGTGTGGCGTGCACACGAGAGCGTGTCTTTGTGAGCAACCCTGCAGCTCTGAGAAATACACATAATCAAATCTGAGGTTGCCAGGGAACGGGCGGAAAGACGATACGTCCTTTATGGAGAGTCAAAGAGAGTGTGTGTGTGTGTGTGTGTGTGTGTTTGCAGGACATCTTCAACGCATTCATAAAGCAGAACCCGGTCCTGGTGCACCAGCTGCCCTGCTTCTGGAACGTTCAGCTGTCAGACCACACTCGCTCCGAGCAGTGCTACACCGAGGTGTCCGACCTCAAGGTACACACACACACACACACACACACACACACACACACACACACACACACACACACTCACTCTTACACAGTTGAATGGGAAAAGAATCCTCCTGCCTCACTTTCAGATGAACCTCCTCTTGTAAAAAGGCAGTAAAACAAACACTGATGGATGAAAGCCTCAAAATGTCTACATCGGAACTTTCAAAAAATGGATTTCTCACCTCAGACAAAATACAGATATACATCTACAGCCTTCAGATGAACGGTGTTAGAGTAGGCTGTAAATCCTGAGGTGTATGTCTGTGTGTAGTAACTGTGTGTGTGTGTGTGTGTTTAGGTGATCCACTGGAACTCTCCGAAGAAGCTGCGAGTGAAGAACAAACACGTGGAGTTCTTCAGGAACCTCTACCTCACCTTCCTGGAGTACGACGGGAACCTGCTGAGACGAGAACTGTTCGGCTGCCCGAGCCAGGCCAGCCCCGAGAGCGTGAAGGTACACACACACACACACACACACACACACTCTCACACACAATACACTGACATTCCTTAAGCACTATGCTAATGAATGCCCAATAAGTTTGCATACACACAGATGTGCTTCCTACTTGCTTTGGAGGAGAAGTTTTTCTTTTTGCAATTTATTTTAAAAAGTTGTCTTACATTCCTTAAAATCACAAGCCTCCAGCCCCCCACGGTGCCCCAGAGTTTTGGGTCAAAAAGCAAAACTATTCTTAGAAAGAAACCATTGAAAGTTGACCTGACACGCTCCCCTCCTGACCCCTGGTTGTGTTGGTTGCGGTTCCTCAGCTGCAGGCGGCTCTGGAGGATCTCGACGAGGACGATCAGTGCTACGATTTCCGGCGGGAGCGGCTCACCGTGCACAGAGTTCACCTGTACTTCCTGCAGTACGAGTACACGCCTGCAGAGGACGACACAGACATCACGCTGGTGGCTCAGCTCTCCATGGACAGGTACCAGAACCACATTTATGATGTAACTGTCTTGGGTAAGACCGGGGCGAGTCTGGTTCCAGGTCTGTTTCCCTGCATAACCCCGGGTCGTTTCTGTGCAGGCTGCAGATGCTGGAGGCCATCTGTAAGCACTGGGAGGGGCCCATCAGCCTGGCGCTCTACATGTCGGACGCTGAGGCGCAGCAGTTCCTGCGCTACGCTCAGGCCTCCGAGGTCCTCAAGAACCGCAAGAACGTGGGGTACCACATCGTGTACAAGGAGGGCCAGTTCTACCCCGTCAACCTGGTGAGGAACGTGGCCCTGAGGAACGCCAACACGCCCTACGTCTTCCTCACCGACGTCGACTTCCTGCCCATGTACGGACTCTACGAATACCTCAGGTAACTCCTTTCAGTTCCTTTGTTTGCATTAGACCCACAGCGTGAGGAACTTCTCCTCACGCTGGGGGTCTAATGCTCCATTTCTCGGGAGTGTGTTACTTGGGTGTACGAATATTTCAGAACGGTTTCAGTAAACCTGTGTTCGCTGCAGGCGGTCGGTGGTGCAGCTGGACATGGCTCACACTAAGAAGGCTCTGGTGGTCCCAGCCTTCGAGACGCTCCGGTACCGTCTGTCCTTCCCCAAATCCAAAGCTGAGCTGCTCTCCATGCTGGACATGGGGACCCTCTACACCTTCAGGTACAGAAACACACCTTCACATCCGCAGAGGGAACTAAATGCCAGCCAGCAGTTTCTTTACTCACTGACTTCCCCTCTGCTGCAGGTATCACGTGTGGCCCAAAGGTCACGCTCCAACAGACTATGCCAAATGGCGGACGGCCACCACGCCGTACCGGGTGGAGTGGGAGGCGGACTTCGAGCCGTACGTGGTGGTGAGGCGGGACTGTCCCGAGTACGATCAGCGCTTCGTCGGCTTCGGGTGGAACAAGGTGTCGCACGTCCTGGAGCTGGACGCACAGGTATGAGGTTCATTTTTAAACAGAAATGATGAAGACGGATTTGAAATGAGAAAACACTTTTTGGAAGAAGCAGGTTTTTAAAAAAGCACCAGAATCAAATTTACTCTCAGCAAGACAGATGTATTTCTGGTCAGCTTTATGCAAAACCTTAGCAACAGTCCGTTCTCCTTAGCAACAGTCCGTTCTCCTTAGCAACAGTCTGATATCCTTAGCAACAGTCCGTTCTCCTTAGCAACAGTCTGTTCTCCTTAGCAACAGTCTGATATCCTTAGCAACAGTCCGTTCTCCTTAGCAACAGTCTGTTCTCCTTAGCAACAGTCTGATATCCTTAGCAACAGTCCATTCCCCTTAGCAACAGTCCGTTCTCCTTAGCAACAGTCCGTTCTCCTTAGCAACAGTCTGTTCTCCTTAGCAACAGTCTGTTCTCCTTAGTGACAGTCCGTTCTCCTTAGCAACAGTCCGTTCACCTTAGCAACAGTCTGATATCCTTAGTGACAGTCCGTTCTCCTTAGCAACAGTCCGTTCACCTTAGCAACAGTCCGTTCACCTTAGCAACAGTCTGATATCCTTAGTGACAGTCCGTTCTCCTTAGCAACAGTCCGTTCACCTTAGCAACAGTCTGATATCCTTAGTGACAGTCCGTTCTCCTTAGCAACAGTCCATTCCCCTTAGCAACAGTCCGTTCTCCTTAGCAACCGTCTGCAGAATGCAGAATTTTCGAAACTGACCAATCAGAGACTTCTACCGTGCAGTGTAATAATAAATGGATAAGTTCCAGGCAGTGATCAATTCTGATGTTTGCTAGGAGTGACTGATCATTGTTTCCTCCTGTTCTCTCAGGAGTACGACCTGATGGTACTGCCGAACGCCTTCATGATCCACATGCCGCACGCTCCAAGCTTCGACATCTCCAAGTTCCGCTCCAGCTCGAGTTACCGCAACTGCCTGAACACGCTGAAGGACGAGTTCCACCAGGACCTGTCCAGGAAGTACGGCTCGGCGGCGCTGAAGTACCTCACGGCACAGAGGAACATCTGAGGAGCTGAAAACAAAATCGAGTCCGTCGGACAAATGCTAACGCTGCGCCGCGGGACCGCGAGGACGCTCACAAAGACGGTTCCAAAGACGGTAAAGCTTTACGGCCCTTTGTGGACAATCTCGGGCTCCTGTGCATTAAATTCTCCAGTCGACGAAGAGACGGACGGGGTTTCGGGCTGAGAAGGCGGCGGATGTGGACTAGCTTTAATGCCGGGGAATAATTGGTACAACTTGTTCTGACAATCAGGGCTTTTTCTGTCCGGATGACGGGGAAGATTTAAAGGAGAAGACGACGTTTCTAAGGGCCAGTCGGACTGGAGATAAGCCTTATCACTCTCCATACTGACATATTTAATATTTCCTTTCCAGTGTAAATCAAAACCAATGATAACAAACCATGTTTGGACTTTACATACGTTTATTTGATCCTTCCTATATTTTCTGACCTCCTTTTTTGTCCCGGGCGAATAATCTCTGTGAGCTTCAGGGATGGTGTGTGTGTGTGTGTGTGTGTGTGTGTGTGTGTGTGTGTGTGTGTGTGTGTGTGTGTGTGTGTGTGTGTGTGTGTGTGTGCGCGCCACTGATTGTTGTCGACGTCCTCCTCGCTTTGCTTGCATGTAAAGAGTTGCACTACATGTTCTCACGCGAAGTCATTTTTCATGTCTCCATGAATCCTCCCATTCATATCTGTTGATGATCAAACAGTATATATCATTACTGGGACCAGCTCTATTAGCTCTGAGTCACACCTGAGAAGTAGCTTTATGTGACTTTATTTTGTCCTGCGTTGCAGCTTTAATGTGTCTGAATCACTGGAGTTTTGTGCCATCTACTGATATGCTTTTATTTTGAAAAGTCCAACTGAAATGGCAAACTCAGATAAACAAACGTTTTGGGGGTTTTTATGCTTCTTTAGCCTCCAAACGAGTAAAACATGTGAATCATTAGTATTTCAAGATCACATGTTGTGTCTAATTAGGATAGACATAAACCATGTTATATTCAGAAGGATATATCTACTTTAATACTCTGACATACCATAGTAATACACAAAAGAAGACTTAGCTTGGAAGCTAACGTTAGCTGCAGGTTAAATACAAAATGCGATTACATTTAGTATTTTCATTTCAGTCCTCCGAGACGTTCTAATCCATGTCCTAACATTTCAGAAACTGGTGGAAAATATTCATTCCAGTGTCACGAGTTGCAAGCTTTGAATGTCAGAAAAAAAACACAATATTGGGAAAAAGAAAACGGCTTTTAAATACGTGTTGAATTTAAATGCTTACTTTAAGGGTTAATCAGTGATAACATGTGACATCATGATTTCAGTTGGACTTTGATTTTGTAATTTCATTGTTTTGAAAATAATGAAATTCATTCTGGACGGTTCCTCTCGACGGTGTCGTCTCCGCTGCCGCTGACTTTATGATTTTGCTGAATGTCACCTTTCGTCTTCTACTGTCAGATTGAGATTTGATTGACCAAAACTTTGGCCCCTGAAAAGATATATCAGTAATATATTTTGTATAAAAGTTATGAGTAATTTAAACATTTCAATGTTTATGAAGCTCCCCAGAGGATGATCCGAATGTTGTGAGGTCTTTAACTTCACTCGTCAGCCCAAATAGACGTTGTTCGGACTTTTTCTCAAATTCGTTCATATTTTAGTTTTGTCTGTATTTAAACCTTTCAGTGCAGAGTCCGGCTCCCCAGAGGATGATCTGAATGTTTAAAGGTCCTTAAATGTGCCTTTTTGCGTCAAATAATAAGAATCGTGAGGCTTACTTCCATTTAAATTGAACTTATTGGCCGTATTCAACATTTCAGTTTATGTTCAAGCTCCCCAGAGGAAAATCCTAAAGTGCTAAAGGTCCTTAGCTCAACTTTCTTAGCTCAAATACTTAAATATGTGGGGTTTCTCTTCTCAGTCTCATTTATATTTAAGTGTTTGTCCATATTTAAACATGCATATTCAAGCTCCCCAGAGGCTGATCTGAACATTTTAAGGTCCTCAACTTTCATATTTTAGCTCAAATTGACTTAAGATGTGGGACCTCTGTCGTCATTTACACTTAAATTTAAGTTTTTGGAGACATTTAAAACTTTCAGTGTATTTCAAGCTCCCCAGAGGCTGATCTGAACATTTTAAGGTCCTCAACTTTCATATTTTAGCTCAAATTGACTTAAGATGTGGGACCTCTGTCGTCATTTACACTTAAATTTAAGTTTTTGGAGACATTTAAAACTTTCAGTGTATTTCAAGCTCCCCAGAGGATGATCCCATATGTTCACGGTCCTCAAATGTACTTTTGACTCAAATAAATATAAGTTTGAGGTTTCACTTCCATTTATATTGAAATTATTGGCCGTTATTTAAAATGTCAGGGCATATTTAAGCTCCCCATAGGATTATCCAAATGTTTTAAGGTCCTTAGCTTTGATTTTTTAGATCAGAATCTGGAAACTCGTCATTTCCACTTATATTAAAGTTTTGGGACACATTTGAACGTCTCAGTGTAAATTCAAGCTCCCCAGAGGATGATCCCACATTCTTAGGGTCCTGAAATTAACCTTTTTGAGTCAAATAAATAGAATTTTGAGGTTTCACTTCCATTGATATATAAGTGTTTGGACACATTTGAACGTCTCAGTGTAAATTCAAGCTCCCCAGAGGATGATCCCACATTCTTAGGGTCCTGAAATGAACCCTTTTTGAGTCAAATAAATAGAATTTTGAGGTTTCACTTCCATTGATATATAAGTGTTTGGACACATTTGAACGTCTCAGTGTAAATTCAAGCTCCCCAGAGGATGATCCAAACATTTTGAGGTCCTTAACTTCACTTTTTTAGCTCAAATGAAGGAGAAGTTGAGGCCAATCGTTCACTTTTCTCTTCCCATCACATTGTCCGTTTATGTTCTTGTTTCCCTCGTGCATTCGGACAGACGGCAGGTGGAGAAGAGTTAAAACTAGTATAATTTCCACAGAAAAAGGCGGGAGTGATGGTGTATGTGACGGGGAGCCCTGCCCCCCCCCCTCCATTGACTTGTTGTTGATTGTGGTTGATGCTAGTGCCTTTGCTGTATTGTGAAACTGGATATTGATTGTACTGTTGTACCGACAGGCCTGGGGAACGTCAGGCACTCTATTTATTATTGGTGACTCAAATCGATCATATTTTTATATGTAAGTGCTTTAAATAAAATTGCCCTTTTTCAAACATTTTTGTCTGGTGTTTATTTTTTTGCAATTAATGATATTTTGGGGATTATTGAAGATTAGTAATAGATCCAGAAGCTGTTAATATTTACCAAGGTCAGTGACTCTAAACCTGAAGCCTTCGCCTGTAGAATTCAATAACAGTGTCCAGTATGAAGAGTGTTGTGAACACAGAGGTTAATATTTCATAATGAAAGAAAGACTTCATGTTTTTGAACAACACGTATCTGTTGTTTATTCAAACGTATTTGCAGGCAGCTGTGGTTTGATTCTCTTTGGTTCTGTTTTTAAACTCTCTATTCTGACCTAATACTCCATGACATGTCTTTGTATTTTTGGACATTGGAAATATTATTATTGTTGTTGTTATTATTACTAACAATAATAACAACAACAACAACACGTTTGATTTCCTTATAGTTTGACATTTAACTCTTTTCTTCTGACTCACTTTGACATTTTGATAATATTTATGTGACTTTTTTTGGTCATATTTGAACAATCTGCTTTAGCGATATGAAGTAACATGCTCTTTTTCTGAAACACTAAAACTATCATTTTTATTCATCATTTTCCATCGATCTACAAAAGCAGGTCCTTTTTCTCCTGCTTTCTTTTATATGTTTTAAGAAATACTTTGAGACAAACTATACTTTGTCATTTTACAACATGTTTGTTTTGTCCTTCGCTCCACATGAGCTCAACACCTTCAGTGCTTTCTCTGATGCCCTCACCACAGAGGCATCCATTAACACCCCCCCCCCCATGTCCATTGATACCCCACTGAGAGAGCCTCCTTCAGACCTGGTGAACATTACTCTCTATTTATGAGACCGATGGCAACAGAAGATAGTGTGCACGCTGCAGACAAGGTGCACACACACAGGGTGGGGTTACGAAATAAAGCAGATTTAATGCAAAAACATTATTTTAAAGGTTTTTTGCAGTTTCACCAGTAAATGTCTTGTTGAGCAGTGTCTAAAATGTCCATTAAAGGCAATTGAATTCCTTTATTTGTGATATTTGATCTGATTGTGATAAGGGTTGAGGTATGACTGCAGGGTCACACGTTCATTGGCTCACAGCTGCTAACATTTGCATCATGTTGTACCATTAACCATTGAACAAGCTTGCAAAGGTGTTGAGTTTAAATGCATTTATGACTGTTTGCACATACAGTTTATTCAGCTGGCTTCTCTGCACACATCTTCCTCGCTGTACGAGCGACACACACTTCTCAGAGAATAAGGAGAATAATAGAGAGTGTTTATGGTGTGCAACAGCCCTGACCATGCTGTACTGTGTGTACGCTGTGTATCCTATAAATCTCTCTGTGCAGCGTCCTCTCTTCACAGTTAATATAATCTCTGCTCCTCCTCCTCTCCCCTCCGGTGTCAGAGCAACAGCTTATCAATTATTATTATTGCCCTCTCTGCATGTAGGCCAAACACACCATATGCAAACTGCCCCATCGCTCATGCACTCAGTATTTGTGCAGAAAGGCCATGACTGTGCGTGAGTTTTACTGAGCTTGCCTTGGAAAAATGTCCACTGAAAAACATGTGTAGAAGGTTTATATTTGCACCTGAAAGAGTAGAGGGCCAGCTTTCCAGGAGTATAATACATGTTGGCTATATCTCTGACTATTTTCTAGAATAATCAGAAGAGAAAAACTGTGAAAATCTCATCGTTTAAGAAAAAATAATTAACACATTTTGAGAAAACTGCGAAAACGAGTTCTGCTGATCGACGTGGTAGACTACATTTCTGTAGGGACCTGTCCACACACACACACACACACACACACACACACACACACACACACACACACACACACACACACCCTGACAGTTACTGCCTCCCCCCCTGAAATTGACTTGTCTCCTGCAGCCGTGTTGCTGAGTAATGCTCGTGTTCTCCTCAGAACAGAACCAGAGATAACTGAGCACCAAAACATTTCCTCATCTCAGAGAAACAGATAGCATCTCCTGCAGGAAACTCAGCACCGCTCGGCCAGAGGAGGAGGGGGGAGGAGGAGGAGCAGGAAGCGTTTCAGGATGCTTTCTAACAGACAGACTGGATGCACCTGCATGAAGAGCGGCTGAGGATAGACCTTCTGAATGTTTGTCTCCATGGCACACACACCCTGAAGCTACAGTACGATATGCAAATTCAAGAATTCAAAATGCGGTTTATGCAAATGTTTTGATACTCACAGTTAGAGTGGATTTTGAAGGTGCATCAAAGTACTTCTTAAACACAAAGAAGCAGAATTGAGTTATTTTGCATCTCAGAAGTGGAAGAAATTCACCAGGAACGTTTGATAATTTATAGTCGACCAAATCCTTCAACCTAACATTTCTATTTAGTTCAAATTAAGATCAGGAACTATAGTTTGTGTGTTACACAAAAGAAGCCATTGCTGATTGTGTCGGGTTCATCGGGCGGTCTGTGAGGCCTTGGCACAGGCAACAATGGCGTTGCTAGCTAGCTAACAGCTGCACTCTGCAATCTTAGGAAACAGCCATTTTTAGACGACACTTCAGTTTGAAGATACACACGCTGTGCATGAGTAAGCCAGGGAAGTGTTTGAATGGAATAAGAATGAGTACATGCACAGGTTCTGACAGACAGTTCCTCAGAGAAGACTCAGAAAACAGGTTTGTTGTTGCTAGCTATCTACAGCGGCGAATGTCACTTCCTGTGAGGGCAGAGCAGCCATGTGCAATTTGAGACTACACTAACCAGTAGAAATTCCCAAACTGCCCAAGAGTTCCCAGCTGACAGTCTGCAGTGTCCTGAGCAGAGCATCTGAACAGAGATACAGTGTTAGCTCATGGCAGGAAGCGTTCCTCCTGCAGCCGGTCAAAGCCGCACCTCGGGGCTCCTGTGTTTCTGTTTCTCTGTGATGACTTCTTCTGGCGCTCGTTGCGGATCAAGAGGAGGTGATGGAGTCATCAGGGGGCCGTTGGGGGTCTAGCTCAGGCCAATTATTAGTGTCAGCGCCAGGCAGGATCAATGTGGCTCCAACAAAAAGAGAGTCCCACCGGAGGCCCTCAGGACTCCTCGGATCAATGGCAATAACCGGCCGCCTCCCTTTCTCCTGCACCGGCAGCTCGATAAAGAGGAGGCGCTCTCCCGGCAGTGATTAGGGTCGCACCAATGTATCCGTCATATTTACTCCGCCTGGTTATTGTCCTGTCCGGGGATTATCGAGCGGAGACTCTGGGACGTCCGTTGATAACAATCATGATCCAGATCCAGAGATGATGGAGAGAGCAGATAGAGCTGCACAGAAACAATGAGCCTTCACCCTGAACCTGATCATGAAGGAGGAGGGTGACATGCTTTAACACCTGAAGGCCAGCCCTCATTACTGTCACTACGATATTAAAGTCCATTTCAATGTGATCTCGTTAAAAGCTTCCGTCAGTAAGTCGTATTGATTTGACTTGCTGGTTAACAGATAGCATTCAGTCTAAGAAACATGCCATTCAGATTAACTGAGCATGCAGTTCAATTGAAACACACTACAGTCCTGAAACCCGACAGGACTCAGGGTCTGCTCTCGTCCTGTCCCCTGGTCTAGAGATCAATGGTTTTCTGGATGTGTTTTTTTAGTTGGACTGAAATAAGGTCTGCCGCTCCTCCTCCTGAGTCTATATTTTATTCCAGCTTCGCCTTGGGAGGTTCTGAGTACTTCTACTTTTACTCCAGTACAAGACCTGAGTACTTCTACTTTACTCAAGTACAAGACCTGAGTACTTCTACTTTACTCCAGTATAAGACCTGAGTATCTGAGTAGCTGTGTTGTTCCTCTGTGCAAACAAAAGCTTCTCTATTGACACTGAGACGTCAGCGTTGAAGACAAAAGATTACACAACAACCCCCACTGACCTCCACTCCTCCACTGTACACCACACTGCGCTGCACACACTGCTGCACGCTTACACACACACACACCGTGAGACTGACTGCAGGAACACACTGATGCACACTGAACATGCAGACATGCCTCTCATTCCTTCAGTCCTCAGCTGCAGGTTCAGTCTGTCCTCTTTACTCCCATCACTTCCATGATATTCACTTTAATAGATGATGTGATTTAAACATGCTTTACATCAGTTCACTTCTTCTTCGACACTAAATGAAAATACACATTTATTTTCCACTTCATTATTTCCCCCCTGATGGAGAGCTGCTTAATGAGAGCGGGGGGTGAACACACATTTACAGGAGGATTCATTAGAGAGACACGCTGCAACATTTGGCAAATGAAGCCGAATCAGTGAGAGCCTGTGTGTGTGTGTGTGTGTGTGTGTGTGTGTGTGTGTGTGTGTGTGTGTGTGTGTGTGTGTGTGTGTGTGTGTGTGTGTGTGTGTGTGTGTGTGTGTGTGTGTGTGTGTGTGTGTCCAACGTGGCCCCAGGTCTCCAATTACAGACCAAACTTCTCATCTGGAACAGAGGCCGAGACACCTGCTCACAACATCTGCTGAGCCCCCCGCAGCAGGAGCGTGTGTGTGTGTGTGTGTGTGTGTGTGTGTGTGTGTGTGTGTGTGTGTGTGTGTGTGTGTGTGTGTGTGTGTGTGTGTGTGTGTGTGTGTGTGTCAGGGCTCTGGAGGGAGCTGAGTTGTTTTTGACAACATAAACATTTTTTTTAAAGGGACTCCTGCTGATCTAATGCACCAAACTCTGCGAGCTCTGCTGAGTTACAAAGTGAAGGACGAATGAAAGTCCCTGTCAAGCAGCATTATGGGAAATGTAGGATGCAGGTATAAATCCTGTGGTTATGGGGCTAATGTTGGGCTATAAAGGAACTACAGCACGGTCACATGACTTCACGTCTCCACCGCTAAGCTAAAGGAGGCTAATGTTGGGCTATAAAGGAACTACAGCACGGTCACATGACTTCACCTCTCCATCGCTAAGCTAAAGGAGGCTAATGTTGGGCTATAAAGGAACTACAGCACGGTCACATGACTTCACGTCTCCACCGCTAAGCTAAAGGAGGCTAATGTTGGGCTATAAAGGAACTACAGCACGGTCACATGACTTCACGTCTCCACCGCTAAGCTAAAGGAGGCTAATGTTGGGCTATAAAGGAACTACAGCACGGTCACATGACTTCACGTCTCCACCGCTAAGCTAAAGGAGGCTAATGTTGGATGTGATGACGTTTAGTTGTCTCATTTAGACTCTTTTGTGCAGGTAAAATTACTTGAACAATAAATTGATCTAATGTAAAACAGTTGGATATTATCGATGGATTCATGGTATGAAAAATGTCTAACGGGGAAAATGTTACTTAAAGGAAACACAAATCTTTGAAAAGTTTTGTTATTGTCTGAAAAGTGCTTGAAAAATGTCCAAATCTGTTGCATAAATGTCAGAAGAAATGTACACCATTCCCCGTTCCTCAAAGTCCAAGGATGTCTAAAAATGTCCGGAAATATTCCCTTTGTTATAAAACAGAGAGCACCAGAAAATCCCTTCCACAATAACTGGATTATTTAAAATAGGTGGAGTTTATTTTTCTGTTGAGGAACATGGAATGATGATCGTACTTTTAGAGAAATGTTACAAAATTGTTTAAAAAATGCTGGAAAACTTTGTGAGAAAGTCTCCGTAGAATAAATGTTAAATGTCTGAAAAAAACGGAGAAAATAAAGAAAAATGTCCAAAGATTTTTTTATTGTTATTAACCAAATGTTGCGTCTTCACTAGAAACTCTAAATTTGTGGCGTTTTTTTGTTTGTCTGTCACTCGATGTATTTAACCAATCAGGTTTCTACCTAAAGCGTAAACAGTCGTGGTGGATGTTGTTGTTTATTGTTGTCATTCAATGCCCCTGTCTCCTATAAATCCAATTACCATAATGCTAATGAGCAACAGCGCACAGGTTTGGAGTGAAACGTAATGGCCTCTAAATTAATTCCACCTTAATGAGAGGTTGTTAATTAACATCCTGCAGAGCTGCGTGACGTAGTTAAATATTATAAAGTTAACTCTGATTGAAACTGGAGGAAGAACATTTAGATTTATAAAACTAAAAACATGTTTGAAATATATTTTATTTTTAGAACTTTTTCTACAAATTATTTTCAGACTTTTTTCAATATTTCCTTTGACTGCGTTCACCATCTGTTGTGGATTCTTTATTTGAATTGGAATTTTCTGGATTTTCTGACTGAAAACAGTCTTAGTTTTTAAAGGAAAAGTAACTCAATATATATTCGATGCATTTCTCTCATATTCTGCTTCTAATTGTCAATTTATATAATTTATTCGCTTTGTTTTCACCGAGTTATGTGATTTATATTCTACATATTTTCACAGGTTTTACTAACAATAGTAATTCAATAACAACGCATGTGTGTGCGTGTGTGTGTGTGTGTGTGTGTGTGTGTGTGTGTGTGTGTGTGTGTGTGTGTGTGTGTGTGTGTGTGTGTGTGTTGCCTCCCGGTGGTGTTTCTCTGGAATAAAGCACCCTTGAACAGCACTCTGTCTCTGAGGTCTGGACACAGAGACAGAGTGTCCACCATGATAAGAGCTGCTTGAATCCTCTCGTGATAGGAAAGGAGCTTCAATGCTTCCTTTATTGTCTCCTTTGGGATAAACTGTACCATCCTTCAGGAAAGGAAAGGAAATGATGCAGTGCCATAATTCCTTGCAGCTGTTTCCATGCTCACAGTGTCAGAGCCTCACCAACAGCTTGAAATGGATTAACTCATTAATATTCCAGCCTATTTGAGGCAGGACAAAGAGGAGGACACATTAACGAGCTTCTGCTAATACACCTTCACATGAGAGATGACTTCCTCATTGAGTCAAGACGTGAACAGGTTCAGGTTATTATTTGGAAATTGGAGGCGATAAACTGCAGCAAAAACTCCTGATTTCCTCCATGTGAAAACCACATGTTTATTGCACAGGGGTTCTAGTCCAGAACTGAAGAGCAAAGGAAAGGGATTCAAGTGAACCAAATTGTTGTTGACTTTAGGCGATATTCACACAAATTACAGGTTGTGTTTTCGCCCGGTGATTCCAGTCCACTCCACGGCTCTTCCCCGACCCATGCCTCATACTTCCACCAAGTTTTAGGAAAAGGAGGCCAGAAGTTGTTCTGACATAGAAGATAGAAGTAGAATGGGAGGATGAAACCCTCTTTATTAGTCACACACATGCACACAGCAGAGCACACAGTGAAATGTGTCCTCTGCATTTAACCCATCCTAGTACTAGGAGCAGTGGGCAGCTATCGTACAGCGCCCAGGGAGTAATGGGGAGGGGGGATTGGAGGTGTCCGGTGCCTTGCTCGAGGGCAGCACAGCAGGGCCCAGGAGGTGAACTGGGACCTCTCCAAGTAGCAGTCCACTTTCCATATTTTCAAGTCGGTTGGGGGACTTGAACCGGTGACCCTACAATTCCCAGTCCAGGCCCCTACTGACTGAGCCACTGCTGGACTAAGCAAACAAACAAACAAACAAACAAACAAACAAACAAACAGGACCTCCTTGGCTGAGGTAACACAAACTCTTCTGAAGAAGTGAAACAGTGCTGCCCTTTATGATTAATCCACCAAGACATTTATAAAACTTTCCACCAAACTTATTAAAGTTTCAGCGGCAAAAGGGAGGTCAAATCAATACTTTGTGAGCCCGAAAGGTTTCCTGTCCATCACACACAGACAGGAAAAGACGTTCAAACACACTCACACACTCACACACTCACACACACTCACACACTCACACACTCACACACACTCACACACTCACACACTCACACACACTCAAACACACACACACTCACACACACACACACACACACACTCACACACACTCGTCTTGCCTGACACAACAGGAGTTTCAGATATCAGCAGAACCCTCTGTGCTGATGATACACACATTTGTAAGTAGTGCCGTGTGCAAACTCTTACTTGGTCCTTTAATTCATCACATTTACCTTTAAAGTTATAGACATCTGTTGAATCCATTCGATCGTTGTTATTCATCCTAAAGTGGAACTGATTTACTGTGGTTATATCTGTTATGGCACAATCTGACTTTGTATTCTTTTGCTTTCTTACATATTTCATACTTATTTGATCCTTTTATTGCATATTTTCAGTAAAAGCTTCTATGCTTAAATACATATTTTATATTCCATTTTATCTTTGGAATTCATTCATAATAAAGCAACTTCACGTAACCTTATTCCCGCCCGGGATAAACTATTCAGGTAGATTTCATGATGCCTCTTTATAGTCTCCTCTGCTCCTTCTCACAACACTGTCTTTAAATCAGTGAAGTTGACTTTGTCCTCCGTGACGTTTCTGTTTCAATTGTATTATTTTAGCCTTTGCAGACCATTCACATCCACTAACACCCATATGACACACTAGAGTAAAACTGAAGCTATATCTCACCACTGTTGATTAACACTACACAGAGGTGTGTACTCCCTCTCACAGTACAAACTGTCTTTCAATCAGTTTGCCTTCTTTCCTCCGAGTTCATAACTGGAGGAGAGCAGGGTTCAGCCTCAGGACTCCAGA
This sequence comes from Eleginops maclovinus, assembly GCF_036324505.1. Lineage (NCBI taxonomy): Eukaryota > Metazoa > Chordata > Actinopteri > Perciformes > Eleginopidae > Eleginops > Eleginops maclovinus. The sequence continues at coordinate 5,421,153 of NC_086352.1, read as the reverse complement.
CCTCTGAAGCATCACAACAGCTTCCTGTTTCCCCTCCAGCTCCACAGCCTCCGATAGAAATCATTTACACACATGCTGAACAAACAGGGCGGGGAGCGAGGCCCTGATGGAGCAATGGTTGCTCCTATCGTCTATTCCTATCTCCTATCCCTTGACCTCTGTGTGAAACGTCTCGGGGTTAAGGAATAGTGGTTAGGAGAATTCAAATGGACTTAGGAAAGGACGACCGGGCTTCAAGAGAATCCGACTGCACCTACACTATCCGACGTATTAATGACGAAGGACGTTATTCATGTGCGCAAAATGTGATAGTGAACAGTGGAAACGGTGTTCTTTGGTCCAGTGTTTCCTAAACTGAAGGAGGTTATAAAGGAAGCCCCTTTCCTCTCATCTAGACAATCGGAACAGCTCTTATCATGGCTGACACTGAGGTACATGTGGGTCTTTTCACTCTGTTAAGAACCTTCCTAAGCTAAAGTGACTATTCCAATGCAACCCATTTCTGAGGAAGTGAGTGTCGTCGCCTCTTCTTCCTCCTCTGCGGTCTCCACGTCCTCCGCCTGCTGCGCATCGCCTCAGATTAACGTGGTGGAGAGAGGCGGCAGGAGTTCATCTCCGCAGCGCCGGGCTATCAGCAGTGTGGGCGATTTCCCCCGAGGGCGCGACTCTATCTCTTCCTCTTCCTCCAGAGTCTGTGAGAGGAAGAACAGATTCTTATAGTCCTGTGTAAATCCAAAAACCAGAAGAAGACACTGTACTGACAACCTCAAGAACATATTGATTTTACCTCTGACGGATGTGTAATGTGTATCTTGCTGTGACACTTCAACAGGCTCTTACTCCTTCGCACACAGCTGGAGACCAGGGGACACTAAAGAGAGACGCACACAGCTGGAGACCAGGGGACACTAAAGAGAGACGCACACAGCTGGAGACCAGGGGACACTAAAGAGAGACGCACAAAGCTGGAGACCAGGGGACACTAAAGAGAGACGCACACAGCTGGAGACCAGGGAACACTAAAGAGCGACGCACACAGCTGGAGACCAGGGGACACTAAAGAGAGACGCACACAGCTGGAGACCAGGGGACACTAAAGAGAGACGCACACAGCTGGAGACCAGGGGACACTAAAGAGAGACGCACACAGCTGGAGACCAGGGGACACTAAAGAGAGACGCACACAGCTGGAGACCAGGGGACACTAAAGAGAGACGCACACAGCTGGAGACCAGGGGACACTAAAGAGAGACGCACACAGCTGGAGACCAGGGGACACTAAAGAGAGACGCACACAGCTGGAGACCAGGGGACACTAAAGACAGGTAAAGCTGGTCTCTGTCTCTGTTGTGGAACTCTGCTGAAATGTTTCCTGGTCTTATTCTAACGATGTGATCACATGACTCCTCCTGATGTTCCTGCAGGTGAACTCATAGTTACTTTCACAACTAGCTCATGTAGGGACGTGAACTTAAAGTCCAGGGTATAAGACAACCTGATCCGATCACTGGAACGGATTTTCCTCATCATTTTGAGGCAATTTTCTCCCATGTTTCTCCTGCAGGAGTTCATTTAAGGCTCAGTTGTGATAATGACACAGTCCATTATCTTCTGGTATTTCTGCTCAGGTCTAGGATTCATTTCCAGAAACTGAAAGCACCTGAAAGGAGAAGTAGTTATAGAAATGTGATGACCTTAAATTGAAGCGCTGCAGAAATCTGAATATCTCTTACAGGACCTCTTCAGAGCTGATTGCTGTTAAATTGAATTTCTCTGAGACGCAGCGAGCACACGGAGGTAAAGGGAGTGTGATGAGTGTGAAGTGAACGTCTTCCTGAGAGGTTACCCAACACCTGATGTGCTGCTGCTTTGATTCAAGCTGTAAGATCCAGCTGTTCCTGCGGCTTCTAAGGGATCTTTATCCTTATCTCTCTTACTTTGATTATTATAGCCAGGGTTGTATCTAGGTCTGGGAACAGGGGCGCGGCTCCCTCTGATTTCCCCTAAAAGTGATGCCCGGGAACAATATTTCTGTTGGTCAGAATAATGACTCCAGTGTTCGATGGGGAATCCAGATAACAGGTCGGTCCAAAACAGGCGAGAAATCAGTCCGGGAAAGAGTGCGGGAAGGTGTTGCATGTAACCCTAACCCTGTGGATGTGATGCAGGTGTGTGGGCAGGCTGAGGGGAGGGGGTGGGGGCGTGTGATTTCTAAATCATTTTAAAATTCCAGAGATTTTACAAACACGATTCATCAACACATCATCAGGCCCAGTTTTTAACATCTTTCTGAGTTGTTCAAAGTTTTAATCTGTACATTTATATAACAGAAGTATTTTTTTGACACACACACACACACACACACACACACACACACACACACACACACACACACACACACACACACACACACACACACACACACACACACACACACACACACTGATTAATTGTGGGTGTGTTGGAGGATTTATTTTTATATTTCGAGTCTGAAGATTAAAAAACATTCAGAGTGTAATCACAGACAATCCTGTTATCTGAGGAGGAGTAGTGTGTGTGTGTGTGTGTGTGTGTGTGTGTGTGTGTGTGTGTGTGCTGCAGAGGATAATTCGACATGTAAAACAGGTATTATTAACATTGGACAGGAAGACTTTTTAGAAAATGATCGATTTATTGATGGCATGTTTTCTGAAAAGGTTCCAGTCTCCAGCCAAAACAACTAAAGAGTAGCAACAGTAAAACAAAAGCTTGTTTCTGATTTCATTTTGTAATACTTCTTCTCTCAGTGCAACAACATGTGGAAGTCACTGAAAACAAACCGTTTGCAATCATCAGATCCTGTAAAAGCCATAGATTCTGCGATCCTCAGCACACCGGTGGAGTCATGAATGAGTTGGCAGTGATCGACGGTCTTGTGGCAAAAGGTCAGCATAAAGATAGTGTCTAAAGCCCAACTTTATTTCCAAGCCTGCTAATTCTTTCTACCTAGGTCACTAGCTTACCTGAGCTCCCCGTCCAACATGTCATCTAGCTCTTCTCAAATACACGGTTCTTGGAGAAAGGAATCCCAGATTGGTATCTCAGTTAGTTTATTGGCAAACAAAGTTCATTTGAAAGCTTAAAAAATGTTTTTCTGGGAACTAAAGTTTGATAAAGCTGGCAATTATGCTCCAACAGAAGGAGGATAGTACACAGTAATGTGGAAGAGCCAAAGCTGGTGCAGGAATTTTAAATTGCAGTGAAAAGACAAGGAAAGTATCCCTTAAACTGGTCAGGGTTTAGAGGACAAAACACCAGTGATCAGTTCAGAACTGACAAACAAGAAAACTGTGGGTAATATTTAATATAACCCTCAACGGCTTGCATTTAACTTCCTCTCGGCAGACTTTAGACTGGTTATTTTGAGCGGCCTTTTGGGTGGAACAGGAGTAATTAAACGCGTCTCTTCAGAGGACGGGATCCATTGAGCATCAAAAAGTCAGACCTGGTGAAAAATAAATTGAATTACAACCGAGGCGGCGAATATAAAAGACACATCAGTGTTATAAGAAAGAGGAGATAATCACTGCCGGCTGGAAAATGGATTCCATTCGTGTCGGCGGCACATTTCATTGTAGCTCAGACAAAGAGGGACACGGAGTCTGAATCCATCAATTAATCTGCATCCACCTCCTCCGCCTTCCTCCGCCATTGTGCACGAGGCGTTCCCTCTCCGTCTTTGTTCCCCGCTGAGTGGCACCTCTCCATTTTTAATCACGGCCTTCACAGCGCCGCGCTCTGTCATTGAATTATTCCATCAGTGCTTCGGCACAGAGAACGGACGCCATTGTTCGGGAAACAGGTTCTCATTTGTCAGAGCTAAATGTGAGCGGTTGGGGAGGATGAAAGCCTCCGTCATGGCACCACCCTCGGCCTCCGTGTTGAGACCGACTTTAAATAGAGACGCTGAGGATAGTGTCGAGGTGAGAGGCAGAGCAAATCAATAAGGGCTCAGTCAGGGGGGGGGGGTACGATAAAAGTTGGAAAAGGTTTCAAATCAACGGAGGAAGTCGTCGACACAAGTCCATGTGCCTTTGTATTCTTTCTTTCTCCATTCATTCTTTATTAGGATCCCCATTAGCACTAGCATAAGCGTTGGCTATTCTTCCTGGGGTCCTCACACACACACACACACACACACACACACACACACACACAAAACAAACATTAAACAAAACTAAAAGCAAAATCGAACAACTCATTTCCTCATAACAATGAAGTGAAACAAACAGTCATCACATTTTAGCCATCATCACAAGGCCAAACCACAGGCAGTTACCTTTGTCTCTGTAGTGCTCATAGAATGTTTGAGCAACCTTTTAAAATGTACTTGAGAATTTTCCTGAATTATGTGGACTGGTAAAGAGTTCCAGCTGACCATGGCTCTGAACATGACTGTTTTCTGTGGGTCATACGAACCTTCTTTCTATTGCATGTCTTGTTTGATAGTGATGTTGAGTGTACTGCGATATAAACCTTTGGGATAATATATGTGGTAAGTGTGTCACTGTAATATTCCTAACTATCAATTGGTTTCTTTCCTAAACCAGTTCAACTTACCAAATGAGCAAATGATCGATGTGGTGAGGGTCTGGCGGAGCTCTCAGAAGTAGGTTTATCAAAGGCTGCCGCTTGTTGAGTTTATAACATGTGGGAGTAACGGGAGAGGAAGTTGGGTTTCGATCAGAGGTGAAGGGAACGACAATTTTGCCGGGTTGGTTCTATGTACGTTAGGGTTCGGGCTCTCTCGTAAAATAATGGACTACAGAAACTGGTGAGGGATGAGGGAACTAAAGATGGAGGAAGTGAGTTCATTTTTAGTTCATGAGGGATTATTGGACAAAATGCCAATGCAGCCAAGATAAGAGTAACCTTAATTATCTCCCTTTACAGGCAACTGAATGTGGAGGAAGACTGGAGATGGGTTTAATACACCTGGGTCAGGTGTGTGCATGTGTTGATCTGACCAAAGACAGAAGAGCTCTGACACTGGGTACACTTAGCACAAAGCATGGGGGGACGAAAAAGAGGAAGACCATTTTAAAGCAACTTAAAAATATTGTGTTGTGTTGCTGTTGACGGCCAGAGGATTTGATGCTCGGAGTAAAAGAACACGTTGGTTCACAAAGGGAAATCAGCAGCACCACTGAACAGTTATTGGAGACCTTTAAAGTTAATAAAAAAATAACTAACTTCCTGTTGGGTTCATGAGGGACCGCTGAAAAGGCCAACCTGTATCTTATCTTCTGTTGAGATAAGATTAACCCTGAATGATCTCCCTTAGCTGTGGCTCAGTCAGTAGGGGCTAGGACTGGGAATCGTAGGGTCGCCGGTTCAAGTCCCCGAACAGACTTGAAATATGGAAAGTGGACTGCTACTTGGAGAGGTCCCAGTTCACCTCCTAGTCCCTGCTGCGGTGCCCTTGAGCAAGGCAACCGGACACCTCCAATCCCCCCCTCCCCATTGCTCCCCGGGCGCTGCACGATAGCTCCCCACTGCTCCTAGTACTAGGATGGGTTAAATGCAGAGGACCAATTTCACTGTGTGTGCTCTGCTGTGTGCATGTATGTGTGACAATAAAGAGGGCTTCATCCTCCGACTCGTCTTCTTAAAGGTGAGAAGCAGCACAAAGCTTCTACTTGTATATAAAATACCATCTTTGTATATCTTGGTGGCCCTACGTCAACACTGATTAAAGTGTGTGTTACCTCGCAGAAGAGGAGTTATATTTGCAGAGAAAGTCATGAAGTTTGTGTTGGTGTGTAACTACAAGTTATATGAGTGCATATTGCAGCAAAACAAATGAAAGCCAGTTTTTACATCCATTAAAAAGTTCTTTATGAGGCAAGAAAAGTCCTTGTTTCCATCAAGACGTTTCTGCAGATTTAAATTAGTCCGATATAAACTCCAAATGAGCTTCTCCGAGACTCTGTGACTCAGAGAGGGGTTATTGTTATTCCTGCCGTGTTCGGATGAATACATCAGAAATGCAGATTTTTATTCTGTGCTTTAGTTTAAGCAGAGCGTCTCGATATACAGAATGTAAACACTGTCAGGAGACGTTAACGGAGAAACAGCCAATTAACTTTAGATGTTTTTCCATCTGTCGACGCTCATCAAGATTCATTGAAGGCTGTGGAAAAATGACTGAATGACAAAAAGTTTCAAACATTTTCCAAAGGACACAGAGCTCTAAACCTATCACTGTTCAGAGGAACTCCAGCATTAATACAGTGGTACAGGATGATGTAGCAACGCTAAGCTAAAGGCGGCTAATGTTGGGCTATAGAGGAACTACAGCACGGTCACATGACTTCACGTCGCCACTGCTAAGCTAAAGGTGGCTAATGTTGGGCTATAGAGGAACTACAGCACGGTCACATGACTTCACGTCACCACCGCTAAGCTAAAGGAGGCTAATGTTGGGCTATAAAGGAACTACAGCACGGTCACATGACTTCAGGTCACCACCGCTAAGCTAAAGGAGGCTAATGTTGGGCTATAAAGGAACTACAGCACGGTCACATGACTTCACGTCACCACCGCTAAGCTAAAGAAGGCTAATGTTGGGCTATAAGCACGGTCACATGACTTCACGTCACCACCGCTAAGCTAAAGGCGGCTAATGTTGGGCTATAGAGGAACTACAGCGCTGACCTTATTTCAGGCCAAAAACCAAAAACACGTTCAGAAAAAGGAGTTTAGGACTCCTTCCTGCAGCTCTCTCTATGAAATTATAAAATCTAAACTTTAAGCATCCAGCTGTCGACAGCTCCTCTCGCTCCTCTTGCTCCTCTCGCTCCTCGCTCACCTTGGAGAGGGGTTTTTTTTTATGGCTATGTTTCTCAGTTTTTGGCTCGACTCGGCGCTTTCCTCTCCAGGAGTCGTTTTCCTCTTAGTGATGAATCTGCTGCTTTACCTTGGACTTCTTCCCAGAAACAGAACGGCCAGCAGACAACAGGAGGACAGGTTTTATGATGTGTGGATCGCTTTCATAAAACTGCGATCAGTGGGAGAAGAGCATGTAAACATGTCAGGAGCTGAGGTTCATTAGCAGCTAAAACTTCTATCAAATAAAACAAGCTGGTTTCATTTTTTATACATCTATTATTAATTTGCAAGTTATTGAAATTAGAAGAATGCTGGTTTTGGAAACATGAACAAGCCTTTAGATGATTAATCATGCAAGAAATTGAAGTTATACGAAATGTACCAAAGATTCCTTCAGTGCAGTAATATAATTGATATTGGATTAGAAAAATAATTTGAAAACACAAAAAATAATGAAGATTGGAAATAAATAATAATGAGATATCAAAATCACATGTTTTTTGTTGACTTGAAAATTGTAATATATAATATATCCTTAAAGATTGGGCTGTTAATGACATTAATATGTTAATGATAACTAAATAAATAAAATAACAAATGTTTGGATATTTTATTTATTTTGGTGGATAGAGAGGCGTACACGATAATACAAAAACTATTTAATGGAAACACATAACTCTGTTTCAGGAGAGCTCTTTTATTCATGATGAATCGACTCAGACTGTTGTTCGAGCTCAATAAGAAACAAACCATAATAATAAGTTCAGCTGCAATCTGGATCTGTATTCGATTATTTTGAGAAGTCCAAATCAGTAGGAAAAAAAATGTAAGAGAAAACCTTACGATCAGAAGTGGTCCAACAGAGATGTCTCTGATGTCCCTTATCTATACAAATCTGTGTGTGTGTGTGTGTGTGTGTGTGTGTGTGTGTGTGTGTGTGTGTGTGTGTGTGAATCTGCTTACCTGAGGGAAATTGTCTTCTTCTTGATGAGCCCACCCTGACCTCATCTCCTCTCTGTCACCTGCTGACATCACAAGTTTGTGTGTGTGTGTGTGTGTGTGTGTGTGTGTGTGTGTGTGTGTGTGTGTGTGTGTGTGTTGTAATTTCATGTTATGGCCTGATTCTGATGATAACAGCTCTGTCAGCACTCTGCAGCAAAAACCTCCTACAAGCATTTCTGCCCCTTTACAGTAGTACCTGACGACACACACACACACACACACACACACACACACACACACACACACACACACACACACACACACACACACACACACACACACACACACACACACACACACACACACACACACACACACACACACACACACACACACACACACACACACACACACACACACACACACACACACACACACACACACACACACACACACACACACACACACACACACACACACACACACACACACACACACACACACACACACACACACACACACACACACGTTATATCTGACTTCCGCCGTTAGCTTTATAACCCCTGCTGCTGGTTAAGCGCTCTTTAATGAAACACTCCTTCATCCCGGGTCCATAACTGAACTGCTGTTATTCACACTAAACACACACGCTCCTTTGATCCTTTATAGGGGAATTAGAAACGTTAAGATTCATCCACCACTTTATCTAAGGTATGCTGGTGTTACCACTCACCAAACTACCGCCTACTGGGTTCATTTACGATAGCTACTATAATTGAGATTGTATTAAACCATGGTGTTACAATTCAGCCGGTTTCTTCTTCTTCACGACTCCTACACTCTTTAATAGCTTAGCGTATATCTGAGTGTGTGTGTGTGTGTGTGTGTGTGTGTGTGTGTGTGTTTGTGTGTCTCACTCAGCAACATGCAATCAACACGGGGAGTGAACGAGGCGTGATTGTGAGAATTGATGGTGAGGAAAAATGATTTGTTTCTGCAGGCAAAAAAAAAACATCATTTTTTGGTTTTTCTCTTAAACAAGAATTGTCTTTCAGGTCTGACAAAATGTTTCCGACCTGAAAGACAATTTGCATAATAATGCACATTAATTAAAAGTCCAATAAATAAATGAAATGTAATAATATTAAATTAATCAAATAAAAACGTAAAATATCAAGAATTAGTGATATAGATCTCAAGAGTATACTTAATAAATACACAATATTAATAAACAAATACACAGAACTTAAGGCGTATATAAGTCAATATCGAGTCTTAATTTTCCAGAGTTTCAGAACTTGGTAAAAATACAGCAGCTGCAGAGAGCGATACGTTCTGATTATATAACCGTTGTTTCAATTTCTGGATTAAATACATGAAATGCTCGTCTGAGAGGAGACGAGATCAGGAGAGAGAGAACGAGGAGCTGTGCTTATTAAATTCAACTGTATGTTGTATTTCCCCAGGGTGTGTGAAGGGATGTGTGTGTGATGTAGGCAATGCAACAGTGTGTGTGTGTGTGTGTGTGTGTGTGTGTGTGTGTGTGTGTGTGTGTGTGTGTGTGTGTGTGTGTGTGTGTGTGTGTGTGTGTGTGTGTGTGTGTGTGTCGGTGGGGAGATATGAGCATACCTTTTAAGGGGGGGGGTCATGTTTGCATTATTCAAGTAATAATGAAGCTGAAAATAATAAAACCAGGAATAACAAATACATCTTGTACTCAGTAAAAGTAGAAGTACTCAGATCTTGTACTTGAGTAAAAGTAGAAGTACTCAGGTCTTGTACTTGAGTAAAGTAGAAGTACTCAGGTCTTGTGCTTGAGTAAAGTAGAAGTACTCAGATCTTGTACTTGAGTAAAGTAGAAGTACTCAGGTCTTGTACTTGAGTAAAGTAGAAGTACTCAGGTCTTGTTCTTGAGTAAAGTAGAAGTACTCAGGTCTTGTACTTGAGTAAAGTAGAAGTACTCAGGTCTTGTACTTGAGTAAAGTAGAAGTACTCAGGTCTTGTACTTGAGTAAAGTAGAAGTACTCAGGTCTTGTACTTGAGTAAAGTAGAAGTACTCAGGTCTTGTACTTGAGTAAAGTAGAAGTACTCAGATCTTGTACTTGAGTAAAGTAGAAGTACTCAGATCTTGTACTTGAGTAAAGTAGAAGTACTCAGGTCTTGTACTTGAGTAAAGTAGAAGTACTCAGATCTTGTACTTGAGTAAAGTAGAAGTACTCAGATCTTGTACTTGAGTAAAGTAGAAGTACTCAGATCTTGTTCTTGAGTAAAGTAGAAGTACTCAGGTCTTGTACTTGAGTAAAGTAGAAGTACTCAGATCTTGTACTTGAGTAAAGTAGAAGTACTCAGGTCTTGTACTTGAGTAAAGTAGAAGTACTCAGGTCTTGTACTTGAGTAAAGTAGAAGTACTCAGGTCTTGTACTTGAGTAAAGTAGAAGTACTCAGATCTTGTACTTGAGTAAAGTAGAAGTACTCAGATCTTGTTCTTGAGTAAAGTAGAAGTACTCAGGTCTTGTACTTGAGTAAAGTAGAAGTACTCAGGTCTTGTACTTGAGTAAAGTAGAAGTACTCAGATCTTGTACTTGAGTAAAGTAGAAGTACTCAGATCTTGTACTTGAGTAAAGTAGAAGTACTCAGGTCTTGTACTTGAGTAAAGTAGAAGTACTCAGAGCTTGTACTTGAGTAAAGTAGAAGTACTCAGAGCTTGTACTTGAGTAAAGTAGAAGTACTCAGGTCTTGTACTTGAGTAAAGTAGAAGTACTCAGAGCTTGTACTTGAGTAAAGTAGAAGTACTCAGATCTTGTACTTGAGTAAAGTAGAAGTACTCAGGTCTTGTACTTGAGTAAAGTAGAAGTACTCAGATCTTGTACTTGAGTAAAGTAGAAGTACTCAGATCTTGTACTTGAGTAAAGTAGAAGTACTCAGATCTTGTACTTGAGTAAAGTAGAAGTACTCAGGTCTTGTACTTGAGTAAAGTAGAAGTACTCAGATCTTGTACTTGAGTAAAGTAGAAGTACTCAGATCTTGTACTTGAGTAAAGTAGAAGTACTCAGATCTTGTACTTGAGTAAAGTAGAAGTACTCAGAGCTTGTACTTGAGTAAAGTAGAAGTACTCAGGTCTTGTACTTGAGTAAAGTAGAAGTACTCAGAGCTTGTACTTGAGTAAAGTAGAAGTACTCAGATCTTGTACTTGAGTAAAGTAGAAGTACTCAGATCTTGTACTTGAGTAAAGTAGAAGTACTCAGATCTTGTACTTGAGTAAAGTAGAAGTACTCAGGTCTTGTACTTGAGTAAAGTAGAAGTACTCAGATCTTGTACTTGAGTAAAGTAGAAGTACTCAGGTCTTGTACTTGAGTAAAGTAGAAGTACTCAGATCTTGTACTTGAGTAAAAGTAGAAGTACTCAGATCTTGTACTTGAGTAAAGTAGAAGTACTCAGATCTTGTTCTTGAGTAAAGTAGAAGTACTCAGATCTTGTACTTGAGTAAAGTAGAAGTACTCAGATCTTGTTCTTGAGTAAAGTAGAAGTACTCAGGTCTTGTACTTGAGTAAAGTAGAAGTACTCAGGTCTTGTTCTTGAGTAAAGTAGAAGTACTCAGGTCTTGTACTTGAGTAAAGTAGAAGTACCAGAGTGTAGGAATACTCTGTCACAGTAAAAGTATTCTAAATATTCCTCCAGTGAAAGTAGAAAGTACTCTCCTCTAAATGTACTTAAAGTAGTGACAGTAAAAGTAGTCATTGTCTGATTGGTCCATTTCAGAATAATATCTCTGATATGTTTTATAATGATTGATCATTAAAGTGTTCTCAGAGCTGGTAAAGGTGCAGCTACTTTGAATGGCTTTGTATACTGCAGGGTAGCTGCTGGATTTACTGCAGGTGAACTACAGTCTGATTTAAGGGGTTATATTTACCATCAGTAATCCTAATCTGCCTAGCAACAAACCTTACACAACTTCAACCTCTGCTTGAGCATTGGATCAAACATTGCGTTCTTGTATTGTTATTCTCATCTCTTAACTCATAAATAACGGAGTCTGAAGATAAGTTGTTAAATTGAGTTCTGATTGAGGTCAGACAGCGAGTATCTGACGCCCGCAGCTCCTCTTAACCAGAGGTACTGTTTATAACAAGTGTGGTTCATCTCAGGACAAGTGTGTGTGTGTGTGTGTGTGTGTGTGTGTGTGTGTGTGTGTGTGTGTGTGTGTGTGTGTGTGTGTGTGTGTGTGTGTGTGTGTGTGTGTGTGTGTGGATGTAGTTTGCACTGCATGATGGCACACACTTGTTTCTCACCTGAAGAGCTGCCGGGAAATGTGCTTGAATCATCTTCATGGAGCAAGGACTGAGGTCTGGAGGTTTCTGTATTTCAAGGTTCACACATGGAAGACAAGTCTGATATGCTTTTGTCAACATGGATGCGACAGACATGCTTCCTTTATGCAAATTAAAATGAGCTATTATTGGAACGTAATTGGCAACACCAAACAATGACCTATAGAAGAGAAACCCTGGGTACCTTAGTCTACATCAAATGAGTGATTGTGTTTGAGGCGGGCTGCAGCATTTACGCCTGATCCCACAGCTGATTGCAGAAGTGTAGATGCAGCTCGATGATTGGCTGCTGGAGATTGGGGTAAATTGTGATTGGTGAAGAGGACTGAGGAGTGAGTCTTCCTGACTGGACTTAGAGTAAAACAACTCTTAAGGCTTCACATATCCACGATGTAATGTCCCCACGATGTATTCCTCTGTGCAGTTTGTTTGTGAGTTCATCTGTTGTCCGTTTGTTTGTTTGTTTGTTTGTTTGTTGTCATGCTCTCTGTGCAGCGAGACTCCAGCAGCGGTATTTATAGATCAGCTGTCTGAAGACGCAGCGGCAGCCGGGGGGGTTAATGAGGCGCTGCAGATGGGACTCATCCAAAACTCATTCTGCTCTGCCCCCCCCCCCCGAAACAGCCCTATTAACCTTCACACACACACACACACACACACACACACACACACACACACACACACACACACACACACACACACACACACACACACACACACACACACACACACACACACACACACACACACACACACACACACACACACACACACACACACACACACACACACACACACACACACACACACACACACACACACACACACACACACACACACACACACACACACCAGCGGCTGTTTGCAGAGTTCCGCATCATCCTACAGGAAGCACCAAACAATGAAATGATGTCACGACTCATTAAAGCTGGACGCTCAGACCCTTTAGAGAGGACGGGGCCTGAGGTCATTTTATTTCCAGCACCCTGCAGTGGTTGGAGCTCAGGGACAGGGGAGGCTTCAATGGTTTGAAATGGTATCATTTGATGCCATTTTGAACCATAAAACTGTCCGATATAAACAGGTGATGATGAACTTCTGAATTCAGCAGTCAGAAGAGGTTCTGTCTACTCTGTCTTACATACAACTTTGGGGTACTCTACACTTCTGGGTTTACAGCTGGACTCTAAAGGGTCCACCAACCAAAAATGGGGATCTGGTATTGCTGTAGCAGATTGTGCAACACTGCTGATAAGGAAGAGACTGATGAGGTCAGGGAGGTCACAGGAAGTTTGCCTCATCAATCTTAACCCCCCTCTCAGGGACACCTCTAACTAACTACTATCAGATATAGAGGAGGGGGGGTGTGTGTGTGTGTGTGTGTGTGTGTGTGTGAGTGTGTGTGTGTACACTCGAGAAATCACAGCTATTCTTCCACCATCAGCATGGCTCTCGTACGACTGATATCCCTCTTCCTCCTCAACACCAGGAACAGGATCTGCACTTCATTTCCTCCTTTGATCGGACAAAATGTACTCGGCTGAATGTTCTGATCTAATTTGATATCAATTACTCATCAGTCCGTCTCCTAACTCACTAAATGAAGCTGTATTATGTGCCAGGTCTTTGGCGGGAACATCCAGTCTAATCGACGGTTAAAAAATAAAGCCAACTTCAGCTTTGAGTGCAGATAGAGTTCAGTGAAGAAGAGTTGCTGTTTTTTGTTTGGCACTTCCTCCCAGAGCGAGCAGACGGCTTCTAAGAGGCTTTTGAATCTTCATTTGATCGAAGCTGTTTTGTTTTGATTTGTCTGTCTGCACAAATTACTTTTTAAATCGGCAAAAACCAAATGCTTCTAACCCTAAATGCAGCTTGAACACACGCCAGGTCTTTTCTCATAAACCTGAAGTTGGGTTTATAATCAAACCTTCAATTAAACTAGCTCAGGAGTTCAGTGCAAGGTAGGAAGAGTTCCCTTATTTAGTGTGAGCAGGGCCGTTTTGGGGAAAGGTGCTTCTTTTGACTTCCTCATGTCAAGCTAAAATCTCCAACATCTACAGACCTCCTAAATATCAGAATTCTGAGATTATAGTCAAAATTAGAAACCCCTTACCCTAACCCTAACCCTTCGATGCTGTTTTGAAATAACTTCAGAGTTTCGCCCCGCTCGCTCCAGCGATCACTCGACCATTACATTCATCTACAAGCTTCTAAATGTCAGCGCAGGCTCTTAACACAGAAGAGCACATTTATTCACAACTCGTCTGAAACAAACTCCTAGATCTAGAGCATGTTATGTGTATCGTTTCATATTACCCTGTGTTTATATTATCCAAAGCAGCAAGGGATAATGAATCATGTCGCTGCTCTGCCTGGAATCTGAAGCTTCACCTGGTTCGACACCTTGACACCTCCTGATCCTTGAAGTTGAATCGGATCTCATCACAGCTGAAGGGGAATCATAGACCTTCCAGTGTTTCCAGAAACAGAAAGCAGGTCGGGTTTGAACGTTTCTCTCTCGCAACTACTTCTGACATTTCTTGTGCAACAGCATGAGGAAATATCGGCGCAGGTTCTTCTGTTTCCTTCATCTGTTCGATTCATCTCGCCTCCGCTGTGACAGCAGACATCCTGACAAACCTGTCTCTTTTTACATGCTGACTTTGTGCAGCTGTGCACAGCGGGGGGTCTGTGCACACAATACTCACCTTCTTTGTATTCTCCTCATGCTTCACCCGAGCCTGGGCGCTTCCACATTGACACATCCTTTCTTGGCTCCTCCGGTTAAAGCGTGATAGATTTTACCTTGCATAGCGTCGTCAGCTTTATCCACCTTTACTTTCAAGCTTTTAAATGAACTGCTATTAAGTTATTACAGTTTGTCATGCAAGACACAAACCATATGATCACCTTTATGTGATTTCTTTGTCACAAAAACGTGTAATTGAGAGTTACGCTGTACACACCACAGGACTCTTCAGAGTTACCATGTGAGATTTGACTGTCAGAGGTCCTCCTGCAGTCTGCCAGAGCATGCTGTGAAACCATCCCCTCACAGGAGCTGAGAGTCATCTCTGATAAAGTACATTTGGTACACATGATACTTTTTCTCCAAACTTGGACTGTTTTCGCAAAGTCACAGATTCCTGACTTGTTGGTTAAATGTTGACTCTTTCCTGAAAGTCAGAAAATTCAGAATTTCTCTCAAAATCTCAAAATGTTGAGTTTGTCTGAACATTTCAAAGTTCTGATTGTTTTAAAATGAAAGTTCTAATGTTTCCTAAGAATCTGAACCTTCAGACTTTTCTCTGAAAGTTCCAAAGTCTGATTTCTTCAGCTTTTCCCCCAAATTCTGATTTTTGCCTAAAATAATCTTAAAATGTTGACCTGTTTTTCAAAATCTGAAGATGCATGTATTTTTTTGAAATGTTCTAACATTCGAACTTTTCTCCCAAAATTCGGACTTCTTGTGAAAACCTCAGAATGTCATGACTTCTTTCTGCGAGCTTTGTCTCCCCTCCTTACAGCGAGAGTTCTTATACAGACCTTTAGTCTGCAGTCCGACAGGCTCATATGTTCTGGTTCTTCTCGTAGCTCCTCATCGCAGAGTATCTACACCTCCAGACTCTACTGAGTTATTACATATTATAAATGTATTGCTTGATTTTGGGTCGTTGTCATAAAACCAAACTGAGCCACGGCTTAGAGTCTGAAGAGTCATTGGTTAAATCCTCCAAAGCAAAGTAACAACGCTTGCCTTTGGTGGTTGGTGCTTTGGACTTAAGATGATGTAATACACTTTGGAAGCTGCACTATTTATCACAATGAAGCTGCACAACAAAATCCAACGGTGTCAGCAGGTAGGCAAACAGCGTAGGGTAGATTTGGTCCTGGTTAATAAATACATCTGCTGACTTAGGAGCGCAAAGCACATGCAGAACCCTACTGGTAATTCATCAGATATTCCAACACAAAGACATTGTTTAAAGTCTTTCAAAGAGCAAGAATAAATCCATTTGTAGCCACTGACTGGTAATTTCCCCAGCAGGCTGCAGAGAAAATGATGAAGCTAAACAACATTGACAAACATAATGCCTCCCAGAAGAGCAGCACACAAAAGGAAGTCTGCAGCATGCATACAAACACGGGGAAGCATGTCGGCATCTTGTGAGCCAGACGGTCTCCAGAGATCCACATCAATACTCACTAAACTGCAGCTTTTCACCTCCATTTTTCAAACGATAAGTTGTACGGTTTGGCAGAGACAACATGGAGGAAGCAGCAACGAGCTTATGATTAAATGCAGTAAGAAAATACGAAAAGGGAAAGATGAAAGAGGGGAGGAAGAGAGGAACTCCCCGAGCTGCAAAAATGAGCCCTCCCCTCAAAGTTGTTGCGGTGTGTAACTTCCCCACACAGACTTTACAGTGGTTGTATTTGTACCGCACTTCCCCCACAGGCACAGACACAAATACACCAGCTCAGACAGGTTGAGACGCTCAGTGACGGCGGCTGCAGGATTAGCTGAATTATTTCAGGTTCCTCGAGGGAAATCAGCAGCCGAGCACAAACACACCTTCAGAATCTGTGAGCTATTAACAGCAGACATGATGGAGCCACCGCCACCTGAATCCCAGAGGAAAAAGAGCACGTGTTTTTTACTAAATGAGTAAAAGAAGGATTACTGCACTGTGGAAATTCTCAGTTGCAAGTTAAGTCCTGTCTTTAAATATAACCCAGGTAAAAGCAAACAGTATTAGCATCAAAATATACTTTAAGGACCAAAAGTGAAAGTTTATTATGTGAAGAAAATCAAGAAGCTCACACGTTCACTTCAGTGCAGGAATGGGTATGCTGGTAGGATTCTACTGTGTGAATCTGAGCCTCGTTATTCTTCTAATCGTCTGAGTTCGTCACTGATCTGAATGTGTCTCACTGCTGCTGGCTGTAATCTCCCAGATAATGCTGATGAAGATGAAAATGATGATGGTGGTGGTGCTGATGGTCTGATGGTGATGGTTAAAGATGCTGGGATGTGTCTCACGGCGTCAGCAGCAGTGACTTGTGGGTATTGACTGTGTGGATGAAGACACAGTGTTCTCAGCAGAGGAGATAATGTGACTTATTGACCATGAGGTGGGGGGTGGGGGGGGGGGGACGTTTCTGTCACGGAGAGGAGCCGTGAAGGTCGTCCTCTAAAGAGACCGGCATAAAGGAATCACACACACACACACACACACACACACACACACACACACACACACACACACACACACACACACACACACACACACACACACACACACACACACACACACACACACACACACACACACACACACACACACACACACACACACACACACACACACACACACACACACACACACACACACACACACACACACACACACAGGGAGGCATGACAAAGCTGTGTGATGAATGGAGGGTCTTATTGCGTGTGATGGGATGATTACCGTCAGAAGATTTAATCAACCTTTTATGTATGCTTCCTGCTTCCACTTCCATTTCTCACTCACAAATTCAATTAAGATCATTCCAACGCGATCAGAACATCCTCAACAAAGACTTTGTGTGATTTGAATGTGAACGGAAAGTAAGAATTAAACAAAGATCTCATGAAGAGGGTCTGATTTGTCTGGTAGTGATGTGCAAAAGGAATATTTTAAATGTACTAATGTCACAGAAAAAGATGCAGGGTCTTCACCAGAACTTCCCGATACGCAACATACGAAACTTTGACTAAGATAGAACCAGGACTTATATGGAACAAAACTGATGAGGATATGAAGTGCATGTGTTCAGGAAGTCAGGTCATTTCAGAGCTAATGGGGAACAGGGGAAACTAATAGATAGCAGTAAAAAGCTATGGGCTATAAAGGAACTACAGCACGGTCACATGACTTCACGTCTCCACAGCTAAGCTAAAGGAGGCTAATGTTGGACTATAAAGGAGCTACAGCACGGTCACATGACTTCACGTCTCCACAGCTAAGCTAAAGGAGGCTAATGTTGGGCTATAAAGGAACTACAGCACGGTCACATGACTTCACGTCTCCACAGCTAAGCTAAAGGTGGCTAATGTTGGGCTATAAAGGAACTACAGCACGGTCACATGACTTCACGTCTCCACAGCTAAGCTAAAGGAGGCTAATGTTGGGCTATAAAGGAACTACAGCACGGTCACATGACTTCACGTCACCACCGCTAAGCTAAAGGAGGCTAATGTTGGGCTATAAAGGAACTACAGCACGGTCACATGACTTCACGTCTCCACCGCTAAGCTAAAGGAGGCTAATGTTGGGCTATAAAGGAACTACAGCACGGTCACATGACTTCACGTCGCCACCGCTAAGCTAAAGGAGGCTAATGTTGGGCTATAAAGGAACTACAGCACGGTCACATGACTTCACGTCGCCACCGCTAAGCTAAAGGAGGCTAATGTTGGGCTATAAAGGAACTACAGCACGGTCACATGACTTCACGTCACCACCGCTAAGCTAAAGGAGGCTAATGTTGGGCTATAAAGGAACTACAGCACGGTCACATGACTTCACGTCGCCACCGCTAAGCTAAAGGAGGCTAATGTTGGGCTATAAAGGAACTACAGCACGGTCACATGACTTCACGTCTCCACCGCTAAGCTAAAGGAGGCTAATGTTGGGCTATAAAGGAACTACAGCACGGTCACATGACTTCACGTCACCACCGCTAAGCTAAAGGAGGCTAATGTTGGGCTATAAAGGAACTACAGCACGGTCACATGACTTCACGTCGCCACCGCTAAGCTAAAGGAGGCTAATGTTGGGCTATAAAGGAACTACAGCACGGTCACATGACTTCACGTCGCCACCGCTAAGCTAAAGGAGGCTAATGTTGGGCTATAAAGGAACTACAGCACGGTCACATGACTTCACGTCTACACTGCTAAGCTAAAGGAGGCTAATGTTGGGCTATAAAGGAACTACAGCACGGTCACATGACTTCACGTCGCCACCGCTAAGCTAAAGGAGGCTAATGTTGGGCTATAAAGGAACTATAGGTCTGACTTGGCCCCCAAAAATGCTGGAAAAGACCCAAAAATACCGCTTTATGATCGTAACTTGTTACTCTCCTGTAATCCTCGCTACAAATCAGACACTGAAACCATTTTTATTCAAAAGTATTTTTTTGTTTTTTCACTGCAGGCAACTTCCCTCTACTCTCACGGCTATAATTTGAGCCCCAATGTGTGAAGAATTTCTGCATCACCATTGTAACAAGCGGCCCACAGTTTATAATAGATATTCTGACAGCAGCTATGTGGGAGACGACATCAAACTGAACATGTCTGGCCTGCCAGAAAAATGCCACTGATTGTCCGACACACAAACGGTTGATCATCTGGGCGATGAATCAGACGTGGTGACGTTAAATTGTACATCAAGTGACGACTGATCTGCCATTAAATCAGGCGCAGTTTCTCCGGCCAAACGGGAGAGAGGCGGTGAGGTGTTGGATGTGAGGTTTCTATAAATCATGCATTAAGATATAACTTACTCTCAATGTGGGAGTTCAGTCTTTCGTTCACCACCTCTACTGGGGGCAAGCAGATCTAATTTCATGAACATTTGAGTGCTTTATTTAACCTTCCTGCTATTTCGCAACCCTGAGACCGAGGGTAAGTGGTGTGGAAGATAAATCCTCAAACCTTTTCAGTTTCAGAGCGACTGAGAGCTCCTCCGCTGCTCATTATCCTCTCCCGTACTCCAGGGTTCAGGTGAGGAGACAAGAGGATGATGACAAGCTGTGGTTGCCTGTTGTTAGGTTGATTCAGGAGGAAAACGCTGTTTAAACAGGATCACAACGACACTTTATGAATGCTTTTTAGGGAGAAGTTGTTTCTGTTTTGCAGCGGAGACTCTCCAGATAGTTTCTACAATCAGCATCTCAATAGTAAACATCTGTTTCCGGGGCCATGACGCACTTTTTAGCTCTCGTTTAGACATTACCATGTCTGGCCAATCAAGTTCCCGCTTTCTCTCTAACTCAAACGATTTGAGTCGTGGAAATTCATCTTCGTCTCATAGTGAGAGTCACACCACCATTCAGTTTAACAGAATCAAAGGAAAACTGTGGGAATTGTTCTCGGCTCGCCTTCTGACTCTCGTAAAGCCACTGTTGTCGTGCATAATGAAAACATCAAGCAGGTCTTGTCATTTGAAAACTCTGGTGTAATGATCCTTGAATAAACCTCCAGAGGGACGTCTGTTTGGATCCACGTAAACTAATGAATCCCAGTGTTTCTCATAGTCTTACTTTAGTTTGCTTCCTCTCTCCTAAAACAGTCATCTTGAATATTTGGTAAATGCTCTTTTTTACCTTTGTCTTTAAAACTTAGGCGAGATTTTACATTAATATGGAGCTTGAGACATAAGGAGGTTAGCCTAGATCAGCATAAAGGGTGGAAGCAGAGGGAAACAGCTAGCATGGCTCAAAATATCGAGCTACACCTTTTGAAGCACGTACGTTTAATTCATAAGCGAATACAAACGTTAAAGCAACACATATTTGGTTTAAGAGGGACTTTTATAAGAACTCATCATACATCCATGAGATAAACAGAGAAACATAAGACTAAGTAGTTTTTTGGAATAAAACCTTAAACCACGATCATTTGAGAATAGTCTTCGTGTAAAAACCTTATTTAGAGGCAGCTGAGTCAAGAGGCAGTCTTTCTGTTCAGCCCAAGCCGCTGCAGACTCTCCACAGGGACCAGGGCTGAAGAAAGTCTGCCAGTAATGTGGTTATTACTGTGATCCCAAACTGCTGAGATATGGACCTGTGAAAGAAGCTCTGCATGCTTCTGCTTTTCTCCGGGAGCAGCTTTTATCTTAAAGTGGGACTGTATGACCCATTATTTTTCAAATAGCAGTTTTTCTTGCTTTTATGACCCTGGTTGTTCTGCAGAGATGATTAATGCTGTTACACTGAGTTTAACGTTGCCTCTGCTGCAGGTTAAACAAATCATCCACAAACACAACCATATTTTATCCCAAAAGAGCAGCAGAAAGAGACAAACACAATGAAGTTTGCATAAACACACGATGAAGCGTGTCGACGTATTCGGTCTCCAGAGATCCTCATCAATACTCACTAAACTGTAGTTCTTCACCTCCTTTTTTACATGATAAGTTTTATGTTTGTCTGAGAAAACACAGAGAAAGCAGCAACAAGCTCAAGATGGAAAGCAGAAAATTCATCAAACTGCAAACTGCTGAAATTCAACTGTGCAAGAAGCATGGTCACATGACTTCACGTCTCCACCGCTAAGCTAAAGGAGGCTAATGTTGGGCTATAAAGGAACTACAGCACGGTCACATGACTTCACGTCTCCACGCTAAGCTAAAGGCGGCTAATGTTGGGCTATAAAGGAACTACAGCACGGTCAAATAACTTCAGGTCACCACCGCTAAGCTAAAGGAGGCTAATGTTGGGCTATAAAGGAACTACAGCACGGTCACATGACTTCACGTCTCCACCGCTAAGCTAAAGGCGGCTAATGTTGGGCTATAAAGGAACTACAGCACGGTCACATGACTTCACGTCTCCACCACTAAGCTAAAGGAGGCTAATGTTGGGCTATAAAGGAACTACAGCACGGTCAAATAACTTCAGGTCACCACCGCTAAGCTAAAGGAGGCTAATGTTGGGCTATAAAGGAACTACAGCACGGTCACATGACTTCACGTCTCCACCGCTAAGCTAAAGGCGGCTAATGTTGGGCTATAAAGGAACTACAGCACGGTCAAATAACTTCAGGTCACCACCGCTAAGCTAAAGGAGGCTAATGTTGGGCTATAAAGGAACTACAGCACGGTCACATGACTTCACGTCTCCACCGCTAAGCTAAAGGCGGCTAATGTTGGGCTATAAAGGAACTACAGCACGGTCACATGACTTCACGTCTCCACCGCTAAGCTAAAGGCGGCTAATGTTGGGCTATAAAGGAACTACAGCACGGTCACATGACTTCACGTCTCCACCGCTAAGCTAAAGGCGGCTAATGTTGGGCTATAAAGGAACTACAGCACGGTCACATGACTTCACGTCTCCACCGCTAAGCTAAAGGCGGTTAATGTTGGGCTATAAAGGAACTACAGCACGGTCACATGACTTCACGTCTCCACCGCTAAGCTAAAGGCGGCTAATGTTGGGCTATAAAGGAACTACAGCACGGTCACATGACTTCACGTCACCACCGCTAAGCTAAAGGCGGCTAATGTTAGGCTATAAAGGAACTACAGCACGGTCACATGACTTCACGTCTCCACCGCTAAGCTAAAGGCGGCTAATGTTGGGCTATAGAGGAACTACAGCACGGTCACATGACTTCAGGTCTCCACCGCTAAGCTAAAGGCGGCTAATGTTGGGCTATAAAGGAACTACAGCACGGTCACATGACTTCACGTCACCACCGCTAAGCTAAAGGCGGCTAATGTTGGGCTATAAAGGAACTACAGCACGGTCACATGACTTCACGTCACCACCGCTAAGCTAAAGGCGGCTAATGTTGGGCTATAAAGGAACTACAGCACGGTCACATGACTTCACGTCACCACCGCTAAGCTAAAGGCGGCTAATGTTGGGCTATAAAGGAACTACAACACGGTCACATGACTTCACGTCACCACCGCTAAGCTAAAGGTGGCTAATGTTGGGCTATAAAGGAACTACAGCATGGTCACATGACTTCACGTCACCACCGCTAAGCTAAAGGCGGCTAATGTTGGGCTGTAATGACGTTTAGTCGTCTCATTTGAATCCACCAGTGGGGTATTTACTGACGTATATTTTGTTGTAGAAGAAAACGTGTTAACCACAGACCTGATCTCAGACTAACACCCAAAAACACATTCAGTAAACTGTTCAGTTCCAGATCAGGGGACAGTGCTCATTAATTTCTGGGTTCAGGACTCATTCCTGCACCACTCCATTGCACCACCCTTCGTATTCAGATCGCAGCACCTGCTCTTCTTTGCATTTTATAAGCCTGTTTGTCCTGCAGAGATGATTAATGCCTCCTTTTTACTGGACCTCTGCTGCAGGTTGAACTAACCGGCTATTGATTGCTGAGAGCCGGGCCCTTTTCAGTTTTATGAGGTGACGGTGCGATGGTAAATGCCAGGGAAAAGTCAAAGCCTTCAGGGCTCAGATTAAGAGCGAGGCTCGGCGGGCAGGAGTCAAGCCTTTCTCCGCTCCGTCGGGAAAGGCCAGCGTTTTGGATATTTAGCACAATTTGGCAGATCTCTCGCCAGGCCTCGACAGACACTCAACCACGGTTTAAGTGATGAGTTAATTCGGAATGACGGAGGCCAACATAACCATAGAGCTGACAACAAAGGTGGAGTAAATCTTACAGAAGACTTAATTGGTCTCAGGGAACATGAAATGAGAATGATGTAAAGGTAGAGGAGGAATTGAACCGGTGTTACATCAAGCCTGTTAAACTGCAGCTTTTACGATGCCATTTATTTCGAGTGCACCATCACTCTGTTCTTTGGAGTCTCACATGAAGGGAAGCATGATGGAGACAGATGAAACACAACACACAGTAAACTCTTTCTCTGAAGCAGCAGATCACTGTCATTTATTAATGCGGCCATCGACAGCCGCTTACAGAGACCGCTTACAGAGACCGCTTACAGAGACCGCTTACAGAGACCGCTTACAGAGACCGCTCACAGAGACCGCTTACAGAGACCGCTTACAGAGACCGCTTACAGAGACCGCTTACAGAGACCGCTCACAGAGACCGCTTACAGAGGCCGCTTACAGAGACCGCTTACAGAGGCCGCTCACAGAGACCGCTCACAGAGACCGCTCACAGAGACCGCTTACTCAGACCGCTTACAGAGGCCGCTTACAGAGACCGCTTACAGAGACCGCTTACAGAGACCGCTTACAGAGACCGCTTACAGAGACCGCTTACAGAGGCCGCTTACAGAGACCGCTTACAGAGACCGCTTACAGAGACCGCTTACAGAGACCGCTCACAGAGACCGCTCACAGAGGCCGCTTACAGAGGCCGCTTACAGAGGCCGCTCACAGAGACCGCTCACAGAGACCGCTCACAGAGACCGCTTACAGAGGCCGCTTACAGAGGCCGCTTACAGAGGCCGCTTACAGAGGCCGCTCACAGAGACCGCTCACAGAGACCGCTTACTCAGACCGCTTACTCAGACCGCTTACAGAGACCGCTTACAGAGACCGCTTACAGAGACCGCTTACAGAGACCGCTTACAGAGACCGCTTACAGAGACCGCTTACAGAGACCGCTTACTCAGGCCGCTTACAGAGACCGCTTACAGAGACCGCTTACAGAGACCGCTTACAGAGACCGCTTACAGAGACCGCTTACAGAGACCGCTCACAGAGACCGCTCACAGAGACCGCTTACAGAGACCGCTTACAGAGGCCGCTCACAGAGACCGCTCACAGAGACCGCTCACAGAGACCGCTCACAGAGACCGCTTACTCAGACCGCTTACTCAGACCGCTTACAGAGACCGCTTACAGAGACCGCTTACAGAGACCGCTTACAGAGACCGCTTACAGAGACCGCTTACAGAGACCGCTTACAGAGACCGCTTACTCAGGCCGCTTACAGAGACCGCTTACAGAGACCGCTTACAGAGACCGCTTACAGAGACCGCTTACAGAGACCGCTTACAGAGACCGCTTACAGAGACCGCTTACAGAGACCGCTTACTTAGACGTCTGTTTGATAGGAATAAAGTTGGCTAAAACAAACTCAGCTCCAAGTCCAATCAATCAGATTATTTATAAAGCCCAACTTCACACATTTTACATCTCAGTGGACTTAATTCAGGATCCAGGACTCAGGATCCAGGACTCAGGATCCACAAATCAGGATCCAAGACTCAGGTCCCAGAACCCAATTTCTTGACTATTAAACTTCAACAGATGGTCGTGTTGACTCTTCTTCAGCTGACACCAAAAGAGAGACGTCAATGAAGACGCGCCACAGAGACCAGGAGCTGACAGAGGTTTTCTTATGAACAATATTTGTATTTTCCTGATCTATAACAAGACCGATAATAATCACTAAAGAGCGAAAACAAACGTCTTCACTTAATTTAAGATTTAATTAAGTACCACTAAGTCTTGGCCTCGAAAACACTGCAAGAGGAACTGGCACAGCACAAAGGGAGACGACGTCTTTATAGGAGGGTTAACGAGACACAGGTGGCAACAATCAAGGTGGAGCTGACCATCACACTGGCGGGAAAACACACAATGAGAGGATGTCAAGGGCTCTGAAACGAGGAAATCAAACAGGAAGTGCAATGCGTGATGAGACTAGACATAACTTGACACATGAACAACAAAACGTGACGAAACATAAATACCTACATCCAAAAGTTGACCACATTTTGGCTTGTATTCTCATCCATCTCTGAAGACATCTCTGTTAGAATAATGAGCCTTTTATTTCTTTCACTAAAACAATGTCTTTGGTCCAGGGAGTCGCTAAATATCCTCCCTGATCCACAATCTTCATCACGTTTGCAAAGTCATTCGGCTTATTTTTGGTCTATTTCATGTCCTGTTTGTGCTGCTCCTGCTGAGGCGTCTTCCCTTTCCTCCCTGCAGAGGTTTTGTTTTGGGTTTCTGTAGGCCGCACAGTCGGTAAATCCCCAAGGGGTGACCGTGAGATTTGTGATATTGGGCTTTATAAATCAAATTGACTCTCCCGGACTGCACTGCTGTAATGTTTCCGACAAAGCTTACCCTCTCACCCCGCTCCCAGTGATGTATGGAATACATTTTAAAGCGCTCGGCCCACATGTGGTGATAATAGCCCAATACCTGATCCGGGGGCTGTTGGCCAGGCTGGAAATCTCCTCCGTCATCCCTCAGCGAGCAGCGGGGGCAGGGGGAGGAGTTCGTGGAGAGAGACGGCGGACATTAATCATCCCAGCCGGTGGCCTCTGTGACCTGGAACTGTATATCTGAGGAGAAACCTGAGGACTGCTCTGTGTCACCCAGGCAGTCTCTTATATCCAGCCACTAAACGTCAGCGCTGGGTGATTAATGAGAGGAACCAAAACTGAAATGAAGGCATGAGGACAAAATGCAGAGTGTAATCAGACAGCACTGTACTTCCTTCGGTGGTTGTGGAGTTTAACTGCCAGCCTTCAGGGCTCAGGAGGACCGAGCAGTGCATGAAAGTACAGGATGACTCAGAGAGGAGTGCAGAGGCGGCTCTCAGGAGGCTGTGTCTCCTGTCTGGCCTTTCTCTGACCCGTGCCGCCTCTGCACTCTCTCCGCCTTCAGGTGTGAAATTGCTGTACTTTTGTTTTTGTATTGACAACTTGAAGCTGATCAGATGCAGGGAGATGCACATTTAAGAGTTCAGTCTCAAGAAGATGTGGGAAGTGACGTTGGGAATTGTGCACGATCGTCAGGATACAATTGCAAGTGGCTAACACCAAAAACACCAAGACAAAAGTACAACCTTAATATGTTGATGTATCCCTAACTTCAAATGTTAGGTTTTGTAAAGAAAAGCAGCAAATATCTTGCACAGACTCAATGGGAACTTATGGTTTTAGCATTGCTAGCTAACATTAGCAAACTCATAAGGTTAGCACACGTGATTTGCCGAACCTTTAAAGCTTCACATTTGTCTAAATATTACGGATTACCTCGGGGGAGTTGGCTCATAAATACTTCATTTTGTACTGAAAGTTGTTTTTTTGCAGCGTCACTAGATCATAAACTACTGAATTATTTAAAAGCCAATCAGAATTGAATTTCTCGTTGGCATTTGCTGCTCTGATTTACAGCCCGTCCTGCTTCTGTAAATCATTTAGCCAGACGTTTTAATGTCCTGAGCACATCTGCCAAAGACGCCACTGCAGTACAAAAAGAGGACAGTTCACATATTTGATTACCTTAGTTTATGATAAAACAAGGGCTTAAAATATGACGATGAAATACAACCCTTACATCATTTATTCTACTATGAAGGACCATATGGGCAGGAGACAGCCAGTTAAAAGAGGAGAGAGGTGCTCCTCTCCGGGGAACTTTGAATTGCTATGAAACAACAAATAGAGCTAAAGTGAGTCTTCATATTTTACTCTGTCATCTTTTCAATGTAATTAACCTTCATATAAAACCACATATGCCGTCCCATCTCCACATTCTTACTATAAGCCTTCATTCGTTACGGTCGCACCGTGATTGAAACAGAAAAACATTGCATCAACAATCAATTCACTTTTAACGAAGGCAGAGAAAGTTAAATCTTTAACTCCACTGTTGTACTAAACACTGACTCACAGAAGGTGGTAGCAGATACAAATGCATGTCCTAAATCTACGTGCAAACCAACACACCGCAGAGCTCGTTAATTGGAAGTTACCTAGAAAGCTTAATTAGAGGTCGCCTAATATGCAAAATCCACTTCTACACAAACATTGCTTTCACTTTGTGATGTCACTATGTTGTTTAGGTTGTGCAAACATTAGCCAATAACCAATAAAGGTAACCCAACACCTTATCACCTGGATCTTCTCCCAGAGCACCATCAGAGGGGCGTGGCCAGCAGCAGCTCATTAGCATTTAAAGCTACAGACACAGAAGCAGCACTTTAGGAGCAGGGCTGAAACAGAGGGGGTTATGGGATGCTGCGATGATCTTTGGTCTCCACCAGTCCTTCATCTTATGCTTCATTATTCCCATTCCTTATTTCTCATCCTTGATCAGGTGTGAATCTGCCTCCTTAAAGAGACAATGAAATGACATCCCTATTGCTTCAATTAGCTGCAACAAGGCCGGCTTCTGAATTCAAATCTCAGTTTCCTCTTCGTTGCATCATTGCAGACTTCCAGAGGATCTGCAACCTGAACTGGCCCTCTCTCTCGCTTCTTTCAAATGTCAATGTGATTAAGTGTGACGGTGCTGTCCCCACAGGAGTCACATCAGTCACCCTCACCATGTTTACAGATATATATAGAATATGTTCGCACTGGAAAAATGACACGATGAAGTATAATTACAAATGTCAGCATGAGTGCTAAACCTCCCTAATCTGAGCGAGGTGTTGATGTCTACGATATATCAGCTTCTCACAGCTGGAGGAGAGGATATAAAAAGAGCGACATCTGCAGCAACAGAGACTGTAACTGAAGGTCTACAGGGAGCAAGAAGCATATTCCACATATACATAACACACACAGTTAAACTCACACACACCTTTATGAACATATAGGTTCAGCTGCTGAGTTCAAAACAGAACAAATGAACCCAAGAAAGAGAACCCCATAAAGCAGATTCAGGCAGTCGGAGATTCACACTTAAAGTATTACCCTACAGAACAGAACAGCTGACTGAGAGAGTAACTTCTGATCCACTCAGAGCTTTGAGTGGATCAATGTGATTATGTTGAGGAAATAGTTGGAAAGTCAAAAAAGGCAAAACTTTGGGGAAAAAAAATCTGAAGTTTGAAAAGAAAAAACATCGGGAGAAAAAAGAATTTTTAAAGAAGATGATTAGGGCCGCATGAAGGAGGAGTTAGAAGAATGGGAAAATAGATCTAATCTAGATCTAGATTAGATCTAGATCTAGATTAGATCTAGATTAGATCTCTTTTGAAAAAATGGATCATTATGAAGAAGTAGTTGGAAATTCAAAAAAGGCCACATTTGAGTCAGATTTTTGGAAAAGGTGATCATTTAGAAAACAATAATCTGAAATAAATAAAATGAAGATTTGATCTAAAAAGTTTACTTTTATAAGAAAAACAGAGACCGAAACATTTTGGGGGAAAAGTTGAGAATGAAAAAATCGGAACAGCAAGAGTGAGATATATCATATCGGTGATAACGCTGGAAAGAAATAGGGTTGGTTGATAATAACCTGTACAAAACACGGATCAATGGGTGAGAAAAAATTGACTTCTACTGTGTTTATTACTTTATTGCATGAGCACTTCTTCTTCTTCTTCTTCCTCCTCCTCCTCCTCCTCCTCCTCCTCTCCTCTGGGGTTCACAGGTCAGCTGTTGTCCTTCATTCCCACAGAGGAGAAGGTCATTAATAACAATCCAGGTGGGTGAATCCGGAGAAGCTCACCTTGACCCGGATCCTTTCACAACCAAACAGGAGGGCAGCCATCGGGGAGTGTAACCAAGCAACAAGAAGATGTCACCGTGATGTCGCCGCAGAGGAAAGAAATCGACTTGGTGTTCCAGACAGTATTTTTGATTCCTCCCAGTCTGCTGACAGAGTGGTTTGGTTGGTTTGTGGATGGATTCTTGATGTGGATTTAGAGGGAAACCCTCATGGTATTGCTTCTGATGCAGCGGGGACATTGGATCGTCCATCCTGTTCTCCTAGTCCTCTCAGATCAACTGTAAGACCTCTCAGTTTGGGTTTTTACCTAAGAAATGCCCATGTTTTGAGTCTGACACAGGTGATCTAAAGCTTCTGACTCATTTAGCTTCAAAGTTATGAGTTGAAGAAGTAAAAACGTGTGAGAATAAAGGACTTGGTGGTGCCGCAGTGTAGAGACATGTTGGGTTTCCTTTGTATAGCTGTGAACAGACCAGTCCACACATGGAGTAAACACAACTCATCGATGCTCCAGCTAACAAGCCGGACGTCTGATATCGGGCGGGATTTTATGCTGTCAGTAAACACAGAACCACTTTGACCCAGGACAGACTCAGTGAGCACCGACTGGCCGACACAGAAACCAATGAGTCGTTTCTGCCCGCGGTGCAAAGAAGACAAAGTGGAAACAGAGCAGAACTTTTTGACAGATTGCAAAAAGCTGCAACCAATCCGAACACAATATTTCTCAAGGTGGATTTAGTTTCTGTTCTGTTACAATGCCCTGTGCACGCAGCGACGCTTCGGCCATGCTGTGTGTAATGCATGGTCCTGCATATACAGCCCCTTTGTATTGATATAGTTATTTTATAAACTGAAGAAGACAAGCGTAGACCGTCTCTCTTTGGCTGATTGGAAGCTCTGAAAAAATAGTTGGAAATTCAAAAAAGTTGAAAGTTCAGAAAAAATCTGAAGTTTTAAAATAAAATAGAAAGGAAAACTAATTGGAAGAAGAGACGTGTGAATATATAAAACAAGATGATTGAAGCCACATGAAGAAGCGGGTTGGAATAATGAGACAAACAGTCGGACATTTTAAAAACATGTAGGAAAAAATCAGGAAGTTGAAAAACAGTCTGAAAGTTGAAGACATTTTGGAAATAAAGGCTTAAAGATTCATACTTACAGTATGAGCCTACACAACAGCCTCAGGATTGAGGGAAGGACCCAGGCGCAGAAGCAAATAGGAGGCAGGGGTTCCAACGGAACAGAGGGCGAGCTTTGATTTATAAAAAAAGCTGTTGAGAAAAACGCAGACAAAAGTAAAACCAGGGAAAGTATCAAAATAAAACTCAGAGAAACCAGTGGAAGAAGGAGGGCTGAAAAAGGGCGATCCAAGACATCACGGGGAAACAGCAAGAAAGGACGAACAACGACGACACGACAAAGAACACAAAGGGAAGACTAAATACAGAGGAGGGTAATCACAAGACAAGACACAGCTGGGAAGGGGGAGGAGACACACAGGGGCAACAGGTGAGCAGACAGGAGGGAAACAGACAACGTATATACTTCAACATAAAACAGTAAACTGAGATACGAACAAAAGAAGTTAGAAATATAAAAAAAGAATCAGACATTTTTAGAAGTCGACATTTAGAAAAAAAATCTGAAATTTAAAAAAGTCAAAATATGAGATTTTTGGGGAAAAAGTGAGAATAAAAGAAATGGTTGAAAAAGCAAAAGACAGATATATATTGACGATAACGCTGGAAAGAAATAGGTTTGATTGACTTGTACTAGCAAAGGTTCAGCACAATAACCCGTACGAAACACTGATGAATGGTAACAACACCAGACTTTTCCCCGGACTTGTTTCTAACTCTCCTGATCGTTGCTAATTCTCTCGTATCGAACGATCTTTGCAGGATTGGTGCTGCTCCGGATGTTAATGCACCGATTGTAAAGTGTTTTATGATGTAATGCAGTCAGGGGTCACAGTGGAACCAACCAAACCAGCATTCTGAGGCTGATTGCCTTCCTTTACCCGCTCATGTTGCAGAACAGATCAATCAACCCCTTAGGTTACGCTGATAACCGCTGGAACAACGGACCACGTTTCATATTGCTTCAGTCTACTTCTGTCGCAGTAAGTGACGCCTCGTCTTTACAAAAAGCTGTTTGAATTGACAAATGTCCCACTGTATGTCTTCTGATTGATTAAAGCCCCCATTCTGTTTAAGAACCCGTCCTTTTCACTGCATGCACATCCTCCTCACCCCCCCCCGGTGTTCAGGGGACTCAAAGCCATGAATAAATGAATCCGAACGCAACTGATTCCCACGTTTACCTCAGAAGAAGTGAGCGCGGGGATGGGATAACAGAACGCCGCTCAGGACTCGTTTACGTCTCATCGGGGATTCCCAGTAAGTGGCACAGCGGAGGGAAACTGCCTTGGGGGGGGGGTGGCACATTATATTCTGATTTGTCAGGCGAGTGTCAGCCTGCAGGAACGGCACAGGAGAAATGAACACGCCTGACATCATTATGCATGCAACTGCCAATGGGATTTATCCACTTATTAATCAGAGGTGCCAGCCCGTGTTAACCCAGGGAAACAAACGGGAGGAGAGTGCAGATTGAGAAGAGACTACTAGAACTCTGCTAAGCGTGCACTGATTATCCACGAAGCATGCATTGGAAAGTGTACTAAATGCAGTTTATAATTGGTAACAGGAAGACCGCCACTGTCTGTAAAAGGTGCAGATCTGTTAATCCTCTCTTTGAGGCGCTGCAAACCGTTAAATCTCCTTTAATCTCCCCGACAACAAACCCATTATTCCACCAGGTTGTGTTTATCTGCTTTCTAACGTGATAAAAAGGCTTTTACATGCAGGTGATGCTTCATCATTAGAGGAAGACGTTGGGATGTCAGCACAACAGATGGAGGAAACCCACGGTGTTAATCTTCAGAAGGAGTGGCGGCGGAGAAACCTGGCGTCTCCGGGTGTGATCATTTATTAAACTCCAGGTTTCTCAGGAGGAGGACGGATTCATTCCCCCCAGCTCGACATAATGATCCCCCAGTTTCAGAAAAGTGTGACGCCAACAATCATACTGCAGATTTGTGGGAGGACTAAAGGCATGATCAGAACAAAGGTGGAGGCAGAGATGATTGTGTGCTGTTTACATCCCTAACATTACCCTGTGGTAGAAACCTGCTTTGAGCCAATTAAAGCCCAACCTGCTGTGGGGGAAATACAGTGGGGCAAAAAAGTATTTAGTCAGCCACCAATTGTGCAAGTTCTCCCATTTAAAAAGATGAGAAAGGCCTGTAATTTTTGTCATAGGTACACTTCAACTATGAGAGACAGAATGAGAAAAAAAAATCCAGGAAATCACATTGTAGGATTTTTAATGAATTAATTGTTAAATTCCTCGGTAAAATAAGTATTTGGTCACCTACAAACAAGCAAGATTTCTGGCTCTCACAGACCTGTAACTTCTTCTTTAAGAGGCTCCTCTGCCCTCCACTCGTTACCTGTATTAATGGCACCTTTTTGAACTCGTTATCAGTATAAAAGACACCTGTCCACAACCTCAAACAGTCATACTCCAAACTCCACTATGGCCAAGACCAAAGAGCTGTCAAAGGAGACCAGAGACAAAATTGTAGACCTGCACCAGGCTGGGAAAACTGAATCTGCAATAGGTAAGCAGCTTGGTGTGAAGAAATCAACTGTGGGAGCAATTATTAGAAAATGGAAGACATACAAGACCACTGCTAATCTCCCTCCATCTGGGGCTCCACGCAAGATCTCACCCCGTGGGGTCAAAATGATCACAAGAACGGTGAGCAAAAATCCCAGAACCACACGGGGGGACCTAGTGAATGACCTGCAGAGAGCTGGGACCAAAGTAACAGAGGCTACCATCAGTAACACACTACGCCGCCAGGGACTTCAATCCTGCAGTTCCAGACGTGTCCCCCTGCTTAAGCCAGTACATGTCCAGGCCCGTCTGAAGTTTGCTAGAGGGCATTTGGATGATCCAGAAGAGGACTGGGAGAATGTCATATGGTCAGATGAAACCAAAATAGAACTTTTTGGTAAAAACTCAACTGGTCGTGTTTGGAGGAGAAAGAATGCAGAGTTGCCTCCAAAGAACACCATACCTACTGTGAAGCATGGGGGTGGAAACATCAAGCTTTGGGGCTGATTTTCTGCAAAGGGACCAGGACGACTGATCCGTGTAAAGGAAAGAATGAATGGGGCCATGTATCGTGAGATTTTGAGTGAAAACCTCCTTCCATCAGCAAGGGCACTGAAGATGAAGCGTGGCTGGGTCTTTCAGCATGACAGTGATCCCAAACACACCGCCAGGGCAACGAAGGAGTGGCTTCGTAAGAAGCATTTCAAGGTCCTGGAGTGGCCTAGCCAGTCTCCAGATCTCAACCCCATAGAAAATCTTGGGAGGGAGTTGAAAGTCCGTGTTGCCCAGCGACAGCCCCAAAACATCACTGCTTTAGAGGAGATCTGCATGGAGGAATGGGCCAAAATACCAGCAACAGTGTGGAAACCTTGTGAAGACTTACAGAAAACCTTTGACCTCTGTCATTGCCAACAAAGGGGATATAACAAAGTATTGAGAGGAACTTTTGTTATTGACCAAATACTTATTTTCCACAATCATTTGAAATAAATTCTTTAAAAATCCTACAATGTGATTTCCTGGATTTTTTTTCTCATTCTGTCTCTCATAGTTGAGGTATACCTATGATAAAAATTACAGGCCTCTCTCATCTTTTTAAATGGGAGAACTTGCACAATTGGTGGCTGACTAAATACTTTTTTGCCCCACTGTATGTCACTAAACCACACAGTCAAATGAATTATTGACCATCCTTTCAGTCAACATGATTATACATAACACTGATCTGGTGTTCATTTGTGAGTGAGTGGAAGGGAGTGAGGATTAGTATAATATGACGCTTTAATATGAAGCACCTCATCAAAATAAGAGACTTTAAGAAGTCAGGTGTTTTTTACTCGAGCCGTAAAGGGTTTGAGTTGTTTATGCACTCACTGGTACACCCCTCTAGTACCGGGCTCGACCCCCTTTACCTCCAGAACTAGTGCTGCGTACCTGGACTCACATTCAGGTTCAGGTCCGGACTCAAGTCCAGAGGTGAACCTATGGCTTGTGTGAGTAACCAAAGTGAACTTATTGTAAGCTAATTATCCATTGGAAATAAACGCAGAATCAACTCAAATGTAAACACTTCCGGTTTATTGTCTTCCCTGCTCCTGCCCTTCAAACTTGTGTCCACATTTATAAGTACAAATGATGAAAAACAGTTACAAGCACTTTTTGCCCATTATCTACAAATGACTTATGACATCAACTACAGTAAACCACTAGTGTACTACAAAGTTCAAACCTGTATTTCATTCACCAAACTAAAGTAACCGAACCCAAAGCTCCCTGCACAAGAGAAGATGAGGCTGAATAAACGCCCTAGTCGGTTAGTCCCGATGCTGCTGCTAGTATATCTTATAATATAAAGCTAAGAAAGCCTGTTTAAAATTAAAGCCTATTTAAAATTAAAGCCTGTTATCCAAAAAGTATTGCTCAGCTTACCTGGATCGTTGTTATTTTGCTCGCCAAACATCGCCGCCAATATAGCTGAGGCTGTGTGTGGAGTAGTTTCTATTTTGTGGTTTCGCCTCAAGTGCCTCGCTATGTCCGATGTTCCCCCAGCGCACTTGATCACTTTCCCGCACAGGTTACACGTTGCAGTATCTAGCGGCAGTTTCGTCACATGATCCCACACCTCACTGGATTCAAAGCCCCGCAGACTTGTGTTTACATGACCCGTGACGCCGTAGACCAAACAAAGGAGTTAGCTACACTACCAAATATCCAATATGTCGACCACAGCAGCCGACGCTGTCCAATATGTCTAAGCCAATCACATCACTAGCTTCCCTTGACGTCACACAGATCTCGCGAGCAGTTGCGATATTTTGCGAGACTTGGTGAGTTCAGTAATGGCCGCCATATCAGAAGCCGAGACGATGCTTTTCGTCTTTTCTCAGCGCAAATTTTTCGATCTATGAAAGGATTTAGATGGTTTAGAATAAAAAGGAGAATGTACGTAAGTGCTAGTTTTTTTTGCGAGTCCAAGTACGGGTTCCCGACGTTCCGGTTTTAACCGGACTTGAACCAAAACTTTTGACAAGTCCAGTACCGGTTCGGGGTACCGGTACGCAGCACTATCCAGAACTGCTTTAATGCTTCGTGGCATCGACTCAGCAAGGTGCTGCAAACATGTCGAGTTGCCGCCATGTGATTGGCTGATTAGATATTTGCCTTAACGAGCATTCTTTTATTTAGCTGTACGTTAATGTCTCATTGAATGTTTCTGTCCCGCGGGGAAAATATGCAATTAAGGAACACATTTAGAATCAAGAATAAAAGCTGAGCTATAATGCTGCATTCATTTGGACTATTTAAACGTTTATAATAGGCTACGTGCACGTAACTAAGGAGTTCTACTTCCGGCGCCTTGAGTGTACGCGTACCCATTTCCGGTTCACTGCAGTTTTTGGTTTTGATCGTGAAAAGATGGCATATTTCACCCGGTGTCTACAAGGTCTCCCAAAGATTGACGTGAATGACGGGACAGGATTGTCGACCACTGTTCACCGGCACCCGGTTGTAAGCGTGAAAAGGGATTTAAACTGTACATATCAAGTTACATCCACAACTTTGAAGGTAAGTCAAGCTGTTTGCGTTACCTAACGTCTCAGCTGTCAGCTCAGCTGTTAACGTTAGCGAGCTACACTGAATATCTAGCAGCTAAATACTTCTAAATCAAATCGTGTAAATGTACTAAATACTTTTAGTGTTATTCAATACGTTGTTATGTTGATACGATTAGCAACTGGTTGTGTGTGTTTTAATTTCGGTGTTGTATTTCCCCTCAGGAAAGATCCAGTGACAGGAGTAGTGTGTGTGAGGGCGTTATGTCATCCGTCAATGGACGAGTCAAAACCACCTCACAGTTTGAGTGTAGGATAGTTACCCATGTTCCTGGGTTAACTGCGTTATTTTGGTTCTTTGCTCTCTAGGTTAACCAATTCACGTTATAATCTACCAGTGTATGGTTTCAAGGTTTCAAGGTTTTATTGGTCATATGCACAGCAGATACAGCGTATATGTTGGCAATGAAAATCTTATGTCGCGTGCTCCTCCAACAACTCAACATACATGGTGCAAAAGATAAATAAAATAGTGAAAAAGAGAGAAGAATATTTACAATATCAACAATACAGATTTGAGGATGTGAAATATATACATATGTGGAATACATTGAGAGTATTCAAATACTTTACACTGTTGAATGAGGAGGTATGGACAGATGCATATATTATGTATAACAGATGTATATGGCAGATATGTATAATATATAGATATGTGTACTATAAACAGATATGTATAATATATAGATATGTGTACTATAAACAGATATGTATGGCAGATGTGTATAATATATATATATATGTATGTGTGTACTATAAACAGATGTGAGTAGACATTCACACAGCTCAGGAGTTCAGTAGTCTTATAGCCTGTGGTATAAAACTGTCTCTGAGTCTGGTGGTCTTGGTCCGGATGCTGCGGTACCGTCTGCCAGACGGCAGCAGACAGAACAGATTGTTGCTGGGGTGATGGGGGTCCTTTAATATCCTACCGGCCTTCTTCCTACACCGCTGGGTGTAGAGGTCCTCCATGGATGGCAGCTCCGTCCTGGTGATGTGCTGAGCAGTTTTCACCACCCTCTGTAGAGTCTTACGGTTGAGGGCGGTGCAACTGCCATACCAGGCGGTGATGCAGCCAGTCAGGATACTCTCGATGGTGCACCTGTAGAAGTTGCAGAGTATCCTGGAGTCCATGTTGAACTTCCGCAGCCTGCGGAGGAAGAAGAGCCGCTGTCGAGCCGTCTTGGATATGACCCTGGTGTGATGTGGTCCATGTCAGGTCCTCACTGATGTTAACCCCGAGGAACCTGAAGCTGCTGACTCTCTCCACAGGAGTCCCGTCGATGGTGATGGGTGTGTGTGCTTCTCTCTGCCTCTTCCTGTAGTCCACAATCAGCTCCTTTGTTTTGCTGACGTTGAGATGGAGGTTGTTGTCCTGGCACCAAGATGTCAGGGCTCTGACCTCCTCTCTGTACGCCGTCTCGTCGCCGTCTGTGATCAGGCCGATGACGGTCGTGTCGTCAGCAAACTTGATGATGGTGTTGGAGCTGTGTGTGGCCACGCAGTCGTGCGTGAACAGGGAGTAGAGGAGAGGGCTGAGCACACAACCCTGAGGGGCTCCGGTGTTGAGGGTCAAGGTGGAGGATGTGATGTTCCCCATCCGCACTGCCTGGGATCTGCCCGTCAGGAAGCTCATGATCCAGTCACAGAGGGCGCTGTTGAGCCCAAGGTCCCTGAGCTTAATGATGAGCTTGGAGGGCACAATGGTGTTGAATGCTGAACTGTAGTCAATGAACAGCATTCTCACATAAGTGTTCCTCTGGTCCAGGTGGGAGAGGGCAGTGTGGAGGGTGAGGGAGATGGCATCATCCGTGGACCTGTTTGCTCTGTAGGCAAACTGCAGGGGGTCCAGTGAGTCAGGGAGGGAGGAGGTGATAAAAGTTTTGACTAACCGCTCAAAGCACTTCATGATGATGGAGGTGAGTGCAACTGGGCGGTAGTCATTGAGGCAGATGGTTTTGTCTTTTTGGGGACAGGGACAATGATGGACTCTTTAAAGCATGTGGGGACTACAGACTGGAGCAGTGACCTATTGAAAATGTCTGTGAACACATCTGCCAGCTGAACTGCACACACCTTGAGAGCACGGCCAGGGATGCCATCAGGTCCTGGAGCTCTGTGTGCGTTGATTCTTTTCAGAGATCTACACACATCTGCACTGGTTAAAACCAGTGAGCAGGGATCCTGGGCCTTTGGTGCCTCCACAGCCGGGGGCTTCTCAAAGCGTGCATAAAATGTGTTCAGTTCATCTGGGAGAGATGCAGACACTTCCTCAGCACCACTCGTTGTCCTTTTGTAGTCTGTTATTGTTTTTAGTCCAGACCACATATTTCTGGCGTTGGAGCCCTTGTAGTTCGACTCCACCTTGTCCCTGTATTGTCTTTTCGCACTGCTAATAGCTCTCCGGAGTGCATACCTGGAATTCCTGTACTCATCCAAATCACCGCCGCTGTGCGCGATGGCCCGTGCTTTAAGTTTAGCTCGGACCTCGCCGTTTATCCAGGGCTTCTCATTTGGGAATGTCCGTACAGTAATCCGCGGCACGACGTCATCGATGCATTTGCCGATGTAGCAAATGACCGCGTCAGTGTGTGTGTTTATATCGTCCTCCTCAAACACACACCACTCCGTGATGCCAAAGCAGTGGCGAGAGCAGAGTCAGACTGCTCGACCAACGCTGCACTGTCCTTGTCACAGGTCGGTCCCTCTTCAGTCTCTGCCGGTAAACAGGGAGCAGAAGAAGAGATATGTGGTCTGACTTGCCGAAGGGGGGGGGCGGGGGAGGGCTTTATATCCATGCCGGAAAGGAGTGTAAACATGGTCCAGTGTATTTCCACCGCGCGTGGGGCAGCTGACGTGCTGATAGTATTTCGGCAGGACTTTCTTCATGTTGGCTCTGTTAAAATCCCCGGCCACAATAAATGCGCCTCTGGCCGAGAAGTCTCTGTCCTGTCGATAATCCCATACAGCTCCTCCAGCGCTGTGTTGTTGTCAGCGTGCGGCGGAACATACACTGCTGTTAGAACAACAGATGTGAACTCCCTCGGCAGATAAAAAGGCCGGCATCCGATCATGATGTGCTCTAGGCTGGGAGAACAGTCCGAAGAAATGATCTCCACATCTGAGCACCAGTTGTTGTTGATCATGAAGCAGACACCTCCTCCCTTGCTCTTCCCTGAGTTTATTGTCCGGTCCTGGCGATGAATGGAGAATCCGTGTGGAGCAATGGCGGCGTCCGGTATCGTGGGGGTCGAGCCAAGTCTCCGTGAAAACCAAAACATTACAGGTCTTAATGTCCCGTTGAAATGCCACCCTGCTACGGAGTTTCGTCCAGCTTATTATCCAGGGATTGGACATTTGCCAGAAGTAAACTCGGTAGAGGAGGCCTGTTTTCACGTTCCTCAGCCTGACCAGGACCCCGGCCCGGGAACCTCGTGGTCTCTTCCTCCTGCGCTCCACAGGTAGAGCTCCAGCAGGTAAACACGGAGACTCTCCATTGTTTGCAGGTCGTCGTGGATTATTGCTGTCCACCAGCGACCTGATGTGTAAAAGTTGTTCTCTATCATATTGGATGATAGGGCTCGCTTGGGCGGTTTGCATGTTGCAAAAAAAGTTAAAAACAACCAACAAAGTAAAACAATAAAAACACTAAGATGTGGAGTTGTTGAGGAGCTCGAGACACGGCAGCCATCCTCGGCGCCATCTTGCTGAAGTTACTACTGTGTTTTCACTGATAGCAACCAGTGGTGTAGTATAGTTTGCTTTCCCATGTATGCTGAACATCCTAGCTAGGTATAAAACATAAGATATGTCTAAAAGTTTATTTGAACCTGTGGAGTCTAGCCAGGTATACTGCAATTTTTAAGTGGGGACAATATGTGTACCTGCAAATCAAATAGACTGTCACTGACAAGCTATGGAAGCTAATAGTACTATTGTACCGAGACGAATTTGTACACAGGGGTACACAACAATGTAGGGCGGACTTTTTGACTCCAGCTGTGTGCGTCTCTCTTTAGTGTCCCCTGGTCTCCAGCTGTGTGCGTCTCTCTTTAGTGTCCCCTGGTCTCCAGCTGTGTGCTTCTCTCTTTAGTGTCCCCTGGTCTCCAGCTGTGTGCGTCTCTCTTTAGTGTCCCCTGGTCTCCAGCTGTGTGCGTCTCTCTTCAGTGTCCCCTGGTCTCCAGCTGTGTGCGTCTCTCTTTAGTGTCCCCAGGTCTCCAGCTGTGTGCGTCTCTCTTAAGTGTCCCCTGGTCTCCAGCTGTGCGCGTCTCTCTTTAGTGTCCCCTGGTCTCCAGCTGTGTGCATCTCTCTTTAGTGTCCCCTGGTCTCCAGCTGTGTGCGTCTCTTTAGTGTCCCCTGGTCTCCAGCTGTGTGCGTCTCTCTTTAGTGTCCCCTGGTCTCCAGCTGTGTGCGTCTCTCTTTAATGTCCCCCGGTCTCCAGCTGTGTGCGTCTCTCTTTAGTGTCCCCTGGTCTCCAGCTGTGTGCGTCTCTCTTTAGTGTCCCCCGGTCTCCAGCTGTGTGCGTCTCTCTTTAGTGTCCACTGGTCTCCAGTTGTGTGCATCTCTCTTTAGTGTCCCCTGGTCTCCAGCTGGGTGCGTCTCTCTTAAGTGTCCCCTGGTCTCGAGCTGTGTGTGTCTCTCTTTAGTGTCCCCTGGTCTCCAGCTGTGTGCGTCTCTCTTTAGTGTCCCCTGGTGTCCAGCTGTGTGCGTCTCTCTTGAGTGTCCCCTGGTCTCCAGCTGTGTGCGTCTCTCTTTAGTGTCCCCTGGTTTCCGTTGTGTTGGAGCTTCTTGCAGCGTTTGGTTTCTGCAGCTTTTAGTAAACTGCTCATGTTTCCTCTGCTGAATGTTCTCTAGATGCTGCATGTGTTGAAGAGCTGCTGCAGATGTTCCTGCAGGAGTTCTGATTTGTGTTTCTATATCTGCATCCTCTCTGAAGCTGCAGCATGTTTCTATTGGAAGACGTT
The DNA here is from genome assembly GCF_036324505.1 of Eleginops maclovinus. Taxonomy (NCBI): domain Eukaryota; kingdom Metazoa; phylum Chordata; class Actinopteri; order Perciformes; family Eleginopidae; genus Eleginops; species Eleginops maclovinus. Next base: position 5,380,080 of record NC_086352.1, on the reverse strand, counting down.
TTGATCTTTGTAAAAATTGGACTGTGGAAAGTGTTTACCAGCCTTAAGTATTTTGAACATCCGCAAGAGAAGAGGGTTAATCTTCCTCAGTGTTTATTTCCTTCTCTTGTTGAGTGCAGCAGTTTAAGGAGGCCATTACACCATCCTGTCGTCCTGTGAATCATTTCCCCTCTGGTGTCGAGACGTGATCCGCTGACCTCCTGTCAACAAGCCACTTCTCTGACATTTAGTCTCCTGAAGCCCGGGGCCCAAAGGGACACAAAAGAAGAAGAAGAGGAGGAAGAACAGGGGGAGGGGGAGAGTTATGTGTTTGTCTGGAGATTTTGGCTTGATAACAAACGGTGGACTCGTGTCAGTCAGATAAGCCGGTGTATGAATCTGACCTTTCCCTGACCTTTTGCTGGTGCTCTGACTCCGTCAGGTTAATGACCTGTCAGACTGATCCCTGAGCGCTGGACTGTGACAGCCACCTATCACACACACACACACACACACACACACACACACACAGCCAAGACCAGGTCAGGTCAAAGCTGAGGCCGGTAAATGTCTTCGTCTTCAGGAGGTGTTCCACCTGAAACTCTGCAATTATCCCCAATTCTTCTTTCTGCAGTGTGTTAGCATCAGTAGCTCTGTAGTGTGTAGCATCAGTAGCTCTGTAGTGTGTAGCATCAGTAGCTCTGTAGTGTGTAGCATCAGTAGCTCTGTAGCATGTTAGCATCAGTAGCTCTGTAGTGTGTTAGCTCTGTAGCTTGTTAGCTCCGTAGCGTGTTAGCATCAGTAACTCTGCAATGTGTTAGCATCAGCAGCTCTGTAGCGTGTTAGCATTATCAGCTTTGTAGCATCAGTAGCTCTGTAGCATGTTAGCATCAGTAGCTCTGTAGCGTGTTAGCTTCAGTAGCTCTGCAGTGTGTTAGCATCAGCAGCTCTGTAGCGTGTTAGCATCAGTAGCTCTGTAGCATGTTAGCATCAGTAGCTCTGCAGTGTGTTAGCATCAGCAGCTCTGTAGCATGTTAGCATCAGCAGCTCTGTAGTGTTTTAGCATCTGCAGCTCTGTAGTGTTTTAGCAGCAGCAGCTCTGTAGCGTGTTAGCATCAGTAGCTCTGCAGTGTGTTAGCATCAGCAGCTCTGTAGCGTGTTAGCATCAGCAGCTCTGTAGTGTTTTAGCATCTGCAGCTCTGTAGTGTTTTAGCAGCAGCAGCTCTGTAGCGTGTTAGCATCAGTTGCTCTGTAGCGCGTTAGCATCAGCAGCTCTCTAGCGTGTTAGCACCAGTGGTTCTGTAGCATGTTAGCATCAGTAGCTCTGCAGTGTCTGGTAGAACTGTTTAACACTGTGGTTCCTTTATAGTCGTCATTTTTCCCCCAAACATTGAGACCCAACATGTCATCAAACAGAAGGTCTGAGTCAGCAGCTCTCCCTGAAGAAGAGGAGAAGAACGAAGAGGAGGCGACAGATAGAGAGGAAATTGCTGCGTCTGGGTTTTGATAACCAGCCGACAGACATGCTGAAGTTCAGCGGGGACCTTGGCAGGGCGGAGTAATGTGTTTCCGCTGCGAGAGACCATGCGTCTCCGTCCTGTTTCTGCCTCCCTCAGACACTCAGACGGAGACGCTAATCCATCTTCATCTGTGCCGGCTGCACAGGCACACCTCGGCCTCTATGGGGAAATACATGGAGAGCACACACGCTCTATTTTCCTCTAACGCACACACAGATTTTCCTCTGGGTTTGCTGAGCCAGTGCAAACTTCGTTAAAAAGCATCCTCTTGCATTCTGGGATGCAGTGTGACCCCCCCCCCCTGCCTTTAATCCTTATGATACGATAACTCTGCAGCACGATCCTTAGATTCAGGAGACGTTGTGATCACTGATTCATCTCCGAGAGACAAAAGATTGAAGCTGAAGATGGTTGAGGGGCTTTGAGACACATGACAGAATCTGAAATTAAGCTACGAGGGAGAAAGACCCCTGCACCCTGATTATTTACTGAAGACTGTCATCTGAATCTTAATAGCCTAACAGAACGGTAGCCATGACATTCAATGCACTCAACATCAGATAAAAATGGATGTGATTAGTAATAACACATGTTTGTAACGGCTTTGAATGAACAGATAAGGAGGGGCTGCTCAAAAACACTCATAATTTTAGGGGAAAAATCTGATTATTTTGCGAAAAGTAATTGGATTTTTTTTTAAAGTGGACATTTAGGAAAAAGTCCCAAATTAGAAAAAAAGTCAGAGCTTTTAGGAAGCAATTAAAATAATGAGAAGATAGTGGGACCTTTTTAAGAGTAGCAATTTAGAAACAAACTCAGATTTTTGGGGAAAAAAAGTCACAGCTTTTAGGGAAAATGTCAGATTCAAATTCTTGCTGCTTCATTCTTCCCTCCCTTTACACAAGAGCGTCAAATATTGTCCTTTCTCAATGCACCACATTTATTTAACAGTGGTAGTGTGAGGATCCACGGTATCGCTTCTGTGTGTGTGTGTGTGTGTGTGTGTGTGTGTCCAGTTGCTCTATTGGGCGTAACACATAGTCACCTTGTTCATGATATTTAACGTGAATCTGTGCAGGATAATCAAGTTAATTGGTTAATTGGTCATTTCGCAATATTCTCAAATTTATCCAACCGTCAAAAAGTCTTCACTAAAACGACCTCAGAACCCCCCCCCCCCCCCCCCCCCCCCCCCCTTTTTCTCCGTAGATCAACCACCATGTAGATCCAGTGGAAGGTTTCATAGCAACCTTTCGTGTCAGTTCAAAAGATGCAAATCTGCAGACACATTACATGCATCCGTTAGGTTTGAGTCCAGATTTGTCTCACCCTCGTTCCTCCCTCAGAAGAAGTCAACAGACGGAGTCGTGACTCGGCTGTGGAGGGACATGTTTAACGATGTAATTGTCTTCATCGGCCAATCAGAACAGACCCGTGTTCTTTACGCGCTCCGTAATCAGACGCATGTTTGCCTCTGCGCTCGTCCTCACTTCACCAAATTAAGATGATTACTCATAATGTTCTGCTGGCTGCAGCGAGGCAGAATACAGAGGGAGGAGGTCGGCGTGAGGAACATGAACCACTGAGACGTGCAGACACACAGCTGTCAACACACAACAGGAAGTGAGGAGAGGAGTAAACATGTGAGGTACGAGCTTTACTTGAGCGTTTATATGCTATGTTCCTGTCTACTTCTAGTCAAATACTTAGATTGCATGACATATCTTTTGATAACTTTGCAGAAGAAGAAAACAGTCTAAAACAGTGCACCGTAAATAACTGCACCACAATCTATGCTTCTAAAGCTCTTGAACATAAGGTCTTTGATTGTAATGTAATCTCTTAAAGTCTGTCTGTTGTTTCCGTGTGTCTTCAGAGAAACGTCTTAGACCTGACTATTTTTATCTTTATACTTAAATATGTTTCTCCTCGTAAACCAATCAGCTCTCAGAGGGGCGTGGCCAGCAGCAGCTCATTAGCATTTAAAGCTACAGGTCAGAATCAGCAGTTTTGGAACCGGGCTGAAACAGAAGGGGTTATGGGATGCTGCAATGATCTAAGATAAGACAAGATGTACCTTTATTAATGCCCGTTTATGTAGCAACTGTTTGGTGTTTCAGCCAATCAGAGACAGGCTCGGTAGATATCTGAGAGCCTTGTATGTTGTTGATATAGGAGGACAATAAGGGACCTTTACACAATGAAACTCCATCAAAATCTCTTGTTACCCTTTGCCTTTCAACCCATATGCATTGTTTATTCCAGAAAGACAAACAGGTTTGTGCCATGATAGGCAGTTCTTGGGATCGGGGGGGGGTTGTTTAAATCATATTTCTGCATGTCAGACGGAACAAATGCGTTGTTTTACAGTCAATTAAACCACTGAGCCGTTTAAAATGTGCTCTAGCGCAGCATCTAATATGCTAATGCCTCTTTAATAATTATAATCTGATAATATATATAATAATGCAACAACTACAGAGCCAAAGATCCCATGGAGAAATCCCATTGGACCGGGAGATGCTGCCTTCAGGATTCAACAAAGAAACACCACATCCCTGCACAGCTGTATTATGAGACTCTCTTTGGACCCCTGCTGTTCAGGGTCCGGCTGTTAGAGGGTCTGTGTCTGTCATATGGAAATATTCTCCTCTCCTTCCGTCTCTGCAGAGGTGAGGGTAATAACGACCGTCATGCAGCAGGGTGTCTTTTTAGGGAATAAATCAATATCCAAGAAGCTGAGAGTGAGATCTGCCAGCATCCTCTCCAGGTCCAACAGAGCAGACACATCCTCTCCCAGTCATTTAACGTTCAATCAGAAAGGAACAGCTCCGAAGTCTGTTAACAAGAGGAGCTGAATATCTTTTGAAGTGTTCAGATGTGACACCCTGTGAACCGTGAACATAAAGAAGTACAGTTTGTATGAATTATTCAGGATAAGTGCTGCTGCGCAATAAAAAGTTCAACCTGCGGGAGTTTCCACCGGCTAATCTCACATCTTTCATCGTGAAGGATGAAAGGGATTCCTTAAAAGTGGAATTCAGAGTTTCCTTACAGCAGAGAGGGAGTCGGCTGTTGGAGAAATGCACGTTAGGAGGTGGGAAAATCTCTGCATGCTGCGAGACAAACACTTCCTCCAAAGTCTGTGAGCAGAGGACGGAAAACAGAACGAGACGGGATGACTTCAGCTGAGGAACATAAATACTGAGGAGCGTTGGTGTTTTTAACAGATAAAACCCTCACGTTTTCAGGTGAGCTTAAAGGCTGAGCTTGGTAAATATATCCAGAATACACTTTCCCACCAGAGCAGGAAAAGCTTTGACAGTTTTTAGACCAACAACGTTTGCTGCTGATTGAGTTAAAGCATTGAGTACGAAGACAACGAAATACAGTCAGAGCATCCAACCAGTACCTTTGTGACCTCTTGCCTCTCCTCCCATGTGCAGGGCTCAGTCCTTGGGTTCAGCAGGTTGATTAAAATAGTATTTCTGCATGTAAGACAGTGCTAATTGGCTCAGGGAGTCATCACTAACGAGCAGCCAGGAGAACTCTGTCTTTGAGTTTATTTAAACATGTGTTTGTGGCTGAAGAGTCCTCGACCGACGCTCGTTATTAATCATTCAAACTGTGTTTAAAATCGTACGTTTGACAAGTTAATTTCCACTAAATTCTCTGAAATGTTCTGATGATAATAGAAAAATAGCTGGCACACTTAACAAAAACTGGAGAGGAAATGTTGAAGTATAACTAAAACTAAAAACTAATATGATTTGCATCTTAAGGAGGACTCATTATTTATCATTGAAGGAGTTTTACATTGTTCTCGAAAAGAATTTGACCAAAATAACAACAAATCACTTAAATTGACAACTTTAAAAAGGAAATCTGAGACTAAATTCAAGAAATATCTGACAAATTGAAAAGACAAAACCCTGTGATCCATATATTATGACTTTGAATTAACCTGGACCAAACACTGAAATATAAAAACGACTGAAACGAGAAACCAATGTGCATTTGTGCCTCAAAAAAATAGTTAGTAAATTCTATCTAAAAAAGCTGTAAATATAAACGTCAACATGGATAAAATGGGCTCTTATTTTCCTGCAGTTTTGTTGAAGTACGCTATGAATGCAATATGCTGGACTTCCTCTTGTTATTAAAGTGACACTATCTCTGGGAACAGGTGCTGAGTGGGAGGCTGTCTTGTTATCAGCGTTGGCTCATTCTCAAGACAACATATGGACACGCACTAACTGAATTATTTTACACTAACAGGAAATTATTCAAATGTCGACTGATGTTAGAAAAATGTATTTAACTGTGGATTTCTTTGTGTTTGACAGATTAGTATTGACGGCTTTAATGCTGTGGGAGTGTTTTGTTGGACACTGGCAGAGTACGGAGGGATTAGTGAACCAACGAAGTGATTTCAAAATCAGTCAACAGGCATTCATGATGCCATATGAAGCTGAAATCGTGGGAGTATAGCTTTCTGGTTATCAAATGTTTCTAGAGAGCAAGGCAGTAACATCCAGTACTTACACATAAAATGCTAATGTTGGGCTATAAAGGAACTACAGCACGGTCACATGACTTCACGTCTCCACCGCTAAGCTAAAGGCGGCTAATGTTGGGCTATAAAGGAACTACAGCACGGTCACATGACTTCACGTCACCACCGCTAAGCTAAAGGCGGCTAATGTTGGGCTATAAAGGAACTACAGCACGGTCACATGACTTCACGTCTCCACCGCTAAACTAAAGGCGGCTAATGTTGGGCTATAAAGGAACTACAGCACGGTCACATGACTTCACGTCACCACCACTAAGCTAAAGGAGGCTAATGTTGGGCTATAAAGGAAACAGCACGGTCACATGACTTCACGTCACCACCGCTAAGCTAAAGGAGGCTAATGTTGGGCTATAGAGGAACTACAGCACGGTCACATGACTTCACGTCTCCACCGCTAAACTAAAGGCGGCTAATGTTGGGCTATAGAGGAACTACAGCACGGTCACATGACTTCACGTCACCACCGCTACGCTAAAGGCGGCTAATGTTGGGCTATAGAGGAACTACAGCACGGTCACATGACTTCACGTCCCCACCGCTAAGCTAAAGGCGGCTAATGTTGGGCTATAAAGGAACTACAGCACGGTCACATGACTTCACGTCACCACCGCTAAGCTAAAGGCGGCTAATGTTGGGCTATAGAGGAACTACAGCACGGTCACATGACTTCACGTCACCACCGCTACGCTAAAGGCGGCTAATGTTGGGCTATAGAGGAACTACAGCACGGTCACATGACTTCACGTCACCACCGCTACGCTAAAGGCGGCTAATGTTGGGCTATAGAGGAACTACAGCACGGTCACATGACTTCACGTCCCCACCGCTAAGCTAAAGGCGGCTAATGTTGGGCTATAAGGGAACTACAGCACGGTCACATGACTTCACGTCACCACCGCTAAGCTAAAGGCGGCTAATGTTGGGCTATAGAGGAACTACAGCACGGTCACATGACTTCACGTCCCCACCGCTAAGCTAAAGGCGGCTAATGTTGGGCTATAAAGGAACTACAGCACGGTCACATGACTTCACGTCCCCACCGCTAAGCTAAAGGAGGCTAATGTTGGGCTATAAAGAACTACAGCACGGTCACATGACTTCACGTCCCCACCGCTAAGCTAAAGGAGGCTAATGTTGGGCTATAAAGAACTACAGCACGGTCACATGACTTCACGTCCCCACCGCTAAGCTAAAGGAGGCTAATGTTGGGCTATAAAGGAACTACAGCACGGTCACATGACTTTTCTGTCTTTTTATTATCAATTATAACTTTGATTGGAAAACTGGTTGTTTAAAATTGTAATCACAAGTTAATAAATTGGATTTTCAACACCAGCACGTCTAACAGGAGAGAACTCTGTAGGAGTGAAATAACGACGGTGTTTTAACAGCAAGCTGAACAAAGACCTGAGGATAACGAGACATAAACTCGACGAGAAAACATGAAACCAGCGGCGTTACTGATTCCTTGTCTGAAAGGAGCTGTTAGAAAGCGATTATTCCTGCTCCTCTTTTCATTGTGGAGAACTAATGATGAGTAAATCTGTTCATTAGGTGTGGATCTGCGGCTTTATCGGCCCCAATTTGCTGCTTCTAAATTCCCGGAGACGTTCATTCAGAGCCGCTTCCTGCCCTCCGGATGTTTCTTCTCTTAATAACTGTGTTGTTTTTTGTCTGTATCTCCCCAAACAACCCCCCCACTGTGCCTTACACACACACACACACAGACACACACACACACACACACACACACACACACACACACACACACACTTTCCCTGCTACTTTGACACTGAGATGTTTGTTAGCTCCCCCCCACAGGCTCATTTTGGAAATAATCATGTCGTATTTATTTGTCGATACAAAATGAGGAAAAACAACGTGTGCAGATTGCAGTTCAGCACCAGAGTATTTTAATGTGTAACTGTGTGTTTTGATATATTAATATAAGAACGGATCTAGCTGTCTGGATCTGCTTACTCCTGCTTAAGGTTCGGTAATAAATTAACATACTGAAATAAGTAAAGAGGCTCTGTTCTGCGTTTTGTGGTTTTCCCTCTCCTGTAGTGCGGTTAATAGGTTGTTTCAAAGCATGCAATGCAACAATTCATACCTGTGATGGAAACCTCTGGAGCAATGGAGACGAAACTCAGAGGGACACGGTAGACGAGACGTTTGCTGCAGCCACGAGGTGATAGAGTGGTTTGCCCGAACAATTCTGAAGAACTCTACTGCAGTACGAGGTTTTAACCAGTTCAGAGTGTATGATCCACATTCTTCTGCGAAACTACACAAATATGGACCCTAAATCTAACTAGAGCTGTCGTCTATGGAAAAGAATGCCTATCTATGTTCCAGATAAGAAGGGCTTCTAGCTTGGTCAGAAACTGGCATCAACAAAGCGCCCAAGCTGCCCCTCCTTAAGGGAGATTACAGCAACCCGAAGGCCAAAGAACTATGCCATGGGAACGCAGACAGAGGAAGGACAAGATGATGAACTAGGTCAAAGGTTAAACACCTAAGCAAAATATTCCCTAACAATACAGACAACATACACGTACATCAGAGCTCTCGTTAGCCAACCCAGCCACGATACCCGCAGCCTGTAGTGAATGAAATACCACGAAAATAATAAGAACACACACACACACACACACACACACACACACACACACACACACACACACACACAGATGTGCACTGTGTGAGGAGTAAGCAGACATGGCCTTCAGAGGCAGCAACAGGGTGTTTAGAGGAAGGGTAACAGTGAGTTCTTACAGATGTTTGGCCTTCATCTCAATTAAATGTAGACTAACGCTCTCAGTTGGATTTGGGAACACACATGATGTATTGGTCCATTTTAAGGAACATGTGTTTGTTCTGGGATTTCAGGGACATCACCGGGATAATGGAATAATACCAGTTCTACTTTGATTTACCTTATGGTTAGATGTAAGGAACGTGTCTCCGGTTGGATCGAGGCAGTTTTGTCCACACAGACTTCTCTATCTGTGTCTCCATGAACAGTTTAGAGGATGTGACTTCAGTGCGGACTGCATGGCGACACACACTTGCTTTCTTTTATGTTTCTCTGCTTCAGAATGCACATCCTGAGGGTTCACGCTGCCACTGTCAAACATCCACGGGAAATTCATTTCGCTTTCACTCGTGTCATCTCTTCGCGGCCAATTATAGTCTGGATGGAGATGTCTTTGTGGCCCCTGAAGCCCCTCTGTGTGTGTGTGTGTGTGTGTGTGTGTGTGTGTGTGTGTGTGTGTGTGAGCAGTTTTCCGTCTCCATATAGCCTTCATCACACTCTGAATAACATCTGAACTGATGCTCATAGTTAACGTCATCATGGTGAATTTCATTTAGATGAGTCTTCCATTACAACGGGGTGTGAACAGTGCTGTCAACATTGTGTGTGTGTGTGTGTGTGTGTGTGTGTGTGTGTGTGTGTGTGTGTGTGTGTGTGTGTGTGTGTGTGTGTGTGTGTGTGTGTGTGTGTGTGTGTGTGTGTGTGTGTGTGTGTGTGTGTGTGTGTAAGTGTGTGTTACCGCACAGATCAGAAATGACTCGTTGTGAGGAAGCAGTTTCATCAGGGTGCTGATCTGGAGGCCGATCCCACGGCTAATGAAGCCCGCGGCGCAATGAGGGTCCGAGGAGCGACCGACTAACCTTGACAGCGTCCTCTTCTCGTCACCGCCCAGCCTCGAAGGTTTCCAAAGAGATCATTACGACCGCCACGGTCTGCTCAGGTAATGCTCATCTACTCTGTGAACACTGAGGCTCCTGGTTGAACACGATCGGGGTGATGTTTGCATGCATCGAGGTTTTGCCTTATTTTCAAATGCATTTTCTCATCCTAAGACCTATGAAACCGAAGCGTGACGGATCTGCAAGGTCATGCATCATAATGATTGATGAATGCATTGAAATTGTGTCATGAATCAAACACATTTCTTTCCTAAAATGTGTTTGATTCGATAACACCATTCCTCAAAGAGATCCAGAATATTTTTTAAATCTAGAGATCTCAGAAGAGATATTTGGTAACTCTTTAAGCTGTTCATTCATCTGTTTCATATCACATCCTGAGGCAGTGTGAGCATTAATCCTCCTGATGTAGAGAAAGGAATGCTGTAGATGTTTGCATTTTCTTTGGTTAACTAAAAAGGAGCTTGCTTGTTAATGCAGTTACCACGTCACACGGCAACATGAGTCCGTAGACTTTTCTGCAGCCGAAAGAAGAAATGCTCGAGGTATTACGATTCGTTTTGTTTAGAGACATGCAAACAGGATCGTGCATGAGATTCTGACTCCAGAAATTAACGCAATTAGCTAGAGGTGTATTTTTCTGTTCAAACTACAAAAACTGAAGTCCCTTCAGGTGTGTGTGTGTGTGTGTGTGTGTGTGTGTGTGTGTGTGTGTGTGTGTGTGTGTGTGTGTGTGTGTGTGTGTGTGTGTGTGTGTGTGTGTGTGTGTGTGTGTGTGTGTGTGTGTGTGTGTGTGTGTGTGTGTGTGTGTGTGTGTGTGTGTGTGTGTGTGTGTGTGTGTGTGTGTGTGTGTGTGTGTGTGTGTTGCCCTTGTGACCTTACCAACCACTAATGACTCTATGTGATAAAACAGAGTCATCAGGGTGCTGAATTCGAGGCCAATTAGACGGCTAATGAAGCCTGAGGTGAAACGAGGAGCAGAGGAGCGGCCACAAACTCTCCCGGCGACTGACCCTCATAACTCCTACATGTAGTCACACACACACACACACACACACACACACACACACACACACAGCTCCATTAACTTTGACTGTGTGTTTGTCTAGCCGGTCCACTTACAATCGATCAATTTTATTTGTCACTTCGAATCGTAAAAGGTATGTACAGCTCCACGGAAATGCAATCCCTTCAGCTCCTTAAATGTGTTCCCCATAAAGAGCGGAGAGTCCTCTACTCTACTAGGTCAGATCGCTGCACAGAAAGACTCAAGTTTGATGAAACAAGAGTCATAACTATTCCTGACACAAGTTGGAAACTGATGAAAGCTTCTTGGCTGTCTGACCAATCCCCTAACAGAACACTTTGCCCAATTAGATGTCCGTAAAAGAGATCAGGCTCACCATGGTGCCTCCTCCGATGCAGATAAGATGGACTCAAAGATGGTCCACTTGGTATCATAGCTGGTGCCAAATCTCCTACACCTTTTCCTCTGTGATTTAAAATGGTTTAGTGGAGCCAGAGGCGACACAAAGGGGGCCTGTCAATCACAAGGTAGTCCCGCCCCTAAAGCATACGCTGCTTTATCGTCTATTTCACTCTTTCTGGGACCAATGCTGAAGAGACTGAGACCATAAACTCATCAGGAAAATTAGGTGATAAATGAGTGTAATCTAATTAATCCAGAGAGAAGTAGGGTACATTTCTTCATAGACTTCTATACATTCCCTAAAGCATAGGCTGGTTCATGTTATCCTAAATTACACCATCATTTACTTAATGAACATCTTGTTGTGTTGAAGGAGACTTGAAAGTACAGATTAAGGTCATCATCTGAAAATGTGAGGTAATAAATCAAGAGAGAAGTAAGGGAATTATTTCATAGACTTCTATTCAATCTGACTTAGTTTGCAATGAGTGGAGTCGCTCCCTGCTGGATAGAAGACAGAATGCAGGTTTAGGGTCCGATATCAAAAAGCACATCACATTTTTGTGTCATAAACAAAAGCATAACTTCAGATCAAATGCTACTGGATAGGTCAGTGCTTCAAACTCAGACTCTGTTCTTTAAGCTTGTGGTGTTCATGTTCAGCTCTTTAATCCAGCTGAAGTCTCTCCCTCTCATTTCAGATCACTTTACTTTGTGTATTTCTTTACGCTGTGTTTGTCTTCACCGGTGCCCCCTTACCTTATAGTATATAGTCTGTGTCCTGTTCCAGTGCTTTTTGTCCCATCATGCCAAGCCCCAAACTCCTGACTGAAAGCTTTGTTAGTTCTTCTCGCTTAGTTTGTCTTGCATTTGGGTCCTGAGCCTTATGTCACTCGTAGCTAAGCTAAGCTAACCATCTTTTGGCTTTAGCTTCATATGAAACAAACAGACATGCTGCCTTAACAGATGAACAAATCTGCAGAGGTGTGGAACTATTCCCTGAAGTCCTACAGAGTTAATGTAGAATGTGTTTCATGCACATGTAATATCTCTGGCAGGAGCAGCAGCTGCGAGGCGCTGCAATAAAAACCTCAAGCTGCTCATCTTTCTCCACCAAGTTTGTGAGATCTCTGGGGAAATGTTTCTGGCTCGCAGCGAGGGGAGCCCTGCCGTTACCTGAACAGCTCCCCTGCAGGTCAGACCTTTACTAATGTGACACCGAGAGGTAATTGTCCCTGCGTTACAGACTCGCTCCTTTTGATCTGTTCTCCCCGGCCTCTTTTGCATTTCTCCTGGACTTCAGGTGCATTTGTTCTGCCTCGTCTCTGAACCTGCTCCAATTACCTGCAGCCTTTCATCTGTTCCCGCCTGATGACCTTTCCCTTCAGAGCGTTTCAGCACACCATGGCCTGAACTCAGTTAATGTAACGATGACTGTCGCTTCACAAGGAACTGTAAAAATATGAACATAGCTCGACAAGATTCATGTGCTGTATGTCTGAAGGTGCCTTTGTGAACGTGAAAAAGAGTAATGTGTGTTCGAGCCAGTATTGTGTTTTATAAAAACAGCCACCTACACGGGACTTCTGTAGTCATCAACGTATAAAAGGACTACAATCCCCACGGTGCCATTCTCTCAAGAGACAGAGATCGGCGACCTGTCGGAAACGGAGCGTCGTGGAGTTCTTCGCCCCGATGCGTCCATGGCATGGACATGCACGGCACGTGGGTGCCCGGGCCTTCTCCGTGGGTGCTCGGGCCCGGAAGCACCCACGGAGAACGGCGCCTATGGTCGGAAAGACGGCGTTGAGGCTCAGTGTTTAACCGTTAGAGTTACAGAAGCCTGTACAAAGACAGAGAGAAAGACAGTCATCAAAAAGTGAGGGAGGTATATCTTGTAGCGATGTTTGTGAAGATGCTGAAGAAGTCTCCGGAGACACCAGCTTGTATATAATAAGGTTTATTACAAACAGCATAGTATCACACACCAACACGGGCCATACGAGGTTCCCAGAGCCAACTGTGAAGTCCCCCGAACTCTCTTTGTGCATTCAATTTATAGGAGAAATGTGTGTGATGTGACCAAATGCGATGTTCTATACGAATGTGTACCCAACTAAGGGGAGATATACGTTATCCAACATGTAGTTCTCTTACTCATCCTTGGAGGCCCTCTGACGTATTCCAGAGGTCGTTATGCAACATCCTATGGCACCCCAGATGGGACTTCCCTTCTCTGCACTCTCTATGCCCTCCATGAGTGCCTAACTGTATATGAACACTAACTGTATGAACAGATTTATTACACCACGAGCGTAAAAGCAATATTAAAAAGAAAGGAAACTCCGTTCGAGCGGTCTGTTTAAGAAACTTGGATATACAGTGTTTATCTTCCCCTCACAACGGCGTTTAATCGGACTGCCTATAGTCGCAACAATTCATATTACAGTTATTAAATACTTGTATTTTAAAATCTGAAATGTATCGTCAATATCGTGAAAGCTCTAATGCTGTTCAGAAATAATCAGAATCATTTTACCGCCTCCTCCATTGAGCATTTTGGGGGAAAACAGTCAAATTATTCATTAATTAAGGTTTTTTTTGTCTGTATTTTTACTCCTGTACGTGGCATTTGAGAATAAGTGAGTGGTAACAAATATTTGTAGAGGCACCAGGCAGAAGATGCATAATACATACATCAATGGGAACATCTGCCCTGGTGTTAATCTGTCCCTCATCAACATCAGGAGGACAAAGACTTTGAATAAACCTCTCCTCTGATATTTCTCAAGGTGAATCCGTCCTGATTGAAGCTTTCGTCTGTTCTCTGCAGCCCTTTATGCTCTCTGATGTTCGGAGCACTAATCAGGGCCTCCTTTGTGTCTCAGACACTCCGCAGCGCTTGACCTCACGCTAACATCCATCCTCATCGTTCAGAGCCGTCTCCTGTGAGCAACACAAACACCTTTCAGGAATACAAGCCCCTCTTCTTTAGTATGCTGCTGGAACTCTTTGTAATCTCCGATGCATTACGTTAATTCAAAATGACCTTTAGAGGCGGCACTTGAGCTTTAAATCCAACGCTGTGGGTTTAAAAGCTGTTGAATACGATCAACAAGCATCTCCATTATCAGGAGCTGCAGGTGAGGTGTTGGTCTGCAGAATTCTAAAGCTCAGTTAACACTTTACCGACAAACACCCTGGTGTATTGTTCTGTGTGATTATATGCACATGAAGTTTAGTTAACATATTTAATTGAAGCTTTTGCACAAATGTTCTCATTCAAATGTTCTCATTCAAATCTTCTTCATGCACTCATTAGATAATGTGTATTTGGGGAAATTGCTTTGTGATAGTATAGCGTGTAAACATGCACATTGGACACGAGTTTAAGATGAAATGTAGTTTATATTTGCCAGGGTTGAGCAGAGCAGCTTGGACCCGAGTGCAGCAGAGACTCTCTCTGCTTTATAAAACTCAAGGAACCAACCACAGCGACAGAAAACCAGAACTTAAATACAGGCAGAACCAATCAGAGGACCAGACCCAGCTGGGGAGGGGAGGGGAAACACAGAGACAGGAAGCAGATATAGACGGGGGTGAACACCTTTCAAAATAAAACAGGGACACAGACAGACTGTGACCCTTCAAAATAAAATAGGAAACACACAGACGGAGTGTGACCCTTCAAAATAAAATAGGGAACACACAGACGGAGTGTGACCCTTCAAAATAAAATAGGAAATACACAGACAGACTGTGACCCTTCAAAATAAAATAGGAAACACAGACAGACTGTGACCCTTCAAAAATAAAACAGGAAACACACAGACGGAGTGTGACCCTTCAAAATAAAATAGGAAACACACAGACGGAGTGTGACCCTTCAAAATAAAATAGGAAATACACAGACAGACTGTGACCCTTCAAAATAAAATAGGAAACACAGACAGACTGTGACCCTTCAAAATAAAATAGGAAACACACAGACGGAGTGTGACCCTTCAAAATAAAATAGGAAACACACAGACGGAGTGTGACAGTTAGTCTTATTCATACTAAGAATAAAGCGTTTATTTAACATTTGCTGCACCTTCGTTTTTTAATAATACAAATATTGTTTTAAAATAAATATTTGGGGAAGAAAAAAGTCTATCTGTAAAAGAAATAAACTTCAATAAAATCAGACCTGGAGCTTCAGTCTTTCTGGTTGCAATGCATTAGAGATAAAGTTGAGTTTGTAAAAGATGTGAAACAATGAAGAGTTAATGTATGGGAGTTCATGTTCAACATAAACATAACAATAATAACAACAATAATAATAAACATAACAATAATAACAACAATAATAATAAACATAACAATAATAATAAACATAATAATAATAACAACAATAATAATAAACATAACAATAATAATAACAATAATAAAAATAATGATAATAATAATAATAATAATGATAATAATAATAATAACGATGATGATGATGATGATGATGATGATTTGAAATTAAAAAAGATGTGCTGACTCAGAGACCACGGATCGTTTAAAAGGAGAATAATTCATTTTGCCAGTAAAAAAGAAATGTTGTACCCCTTTATTAAACTTTATTCTAAGACTTCCATATCATACTATTCAGATGAGAGAAACAGGAAGTGGTATCTGACTCCCCGCTCTAATGATTTCCCACCCGGGCCGATCAAGGCTCTGACTCACACAGGAACATGTCGATGGTGTTTGTCAGACTCCTGTAATGGGAGCGCATACAGTCGGGAGGATCGGAGTCTTCGTCAGTCATCACATCATCATGAAAACAATTCAGTCGTCGGCGTAAAGCGAGAAAACTAAACGGCTAACGAGAGATCAAGCTTTCACGTCCCTGGGATTTGTGTTTATCTGCAGCTCCTTATTTCTCCCAGGACGAAACAATCAAACACTGGTTTGTGTGTGATTTACCAAAACAAAACCTGCGTGAAACCTCAGATGTCTGTGTTCCTCTGGCCGCTGATTGGCGTGGCTTCCCGCTGATGTCGGGGTCGAGAGGAGCTCGTCTCTGTGTTTGTGTCTCCCTCCTTCATTAAAAATCCATTACACTCCTGCTAATAGAGAGTTAATGAGGACCAGCCTGGTGGAACGTCCTTCATGTATGGCAGGGAGGAGACTGATCGCTGGGCGGGGAGGAAGAGGCAGACTCGCAGACTCTCTTCTCGGCTTCTGAATACGAGAGGTGGAAAAGAGCTCGAGGCAAGATCAAGCGACCTTGGCTTTTAAGAAAGGAACTATTTTCCCTTCCACGCTCCAGATCCTCTCTCAGCCAGAGGAAATTAAAAGGAGCATTTACATGTTGAAAGCCTCGACCCTGACTACGGTACAGAAACCATCCTCAAGTTCAGCAGCAACTCTTTCCTTCTCTTTGTGAATCCTGAATGAGACGACCTCTGTGATTCCTCGACACAGTCTCAGTAAATCTTGAGCACTCTTCTGAGAGTGCATATAATCCCCTGGACCGTGCACTAAATGTGAGGGGAATTCATTTCTCCCGCAGCAGAAAGGTTCAGGTGCAGCTGGAGAAGAGGAAATGAGTGTTGCAGGGTGACGCAGCAGAGATTTTCACCAAGAGAAAATGAATTATTAGATGAAAAAAGATTCCTTTACTTGAAATAAATGTCCTTTAGAACATGAATGTAGGCTTTGCATGCTTACTTATTACAAAATGTGTCAAATGAGTTGAGTTACCCAATTGGCTTTTTGATGGATTGTTAGGCTAACGAGCAGATTGTGGTTAATTAACGTTGGATTAGAGCCGCAGGCGGACAGCTGAAGGTGACCTCGCCTCAAACCCAGATCACTGATTCTGAGTGTGATATGGAAGTCAGTCAATCGGAAACGGATTAAAAAACAGAAAAGGAAGATCGGGTATTGTTTGGTGATTAGGCTCGAAAACAAAGTGATTAAAAAGTAACCTCCTGAAGTATCAACGAGGAGGCGGAGTCACGAGCAGATCAGGAACACCTGAAAGGAGGCAGAGTCAGATCAGGAACACCTGAGAGGAGGTGGGGTCAGGAGAAGCTTAGGAACACCTGAGAGGACGTCATTGTTTAATACCAACCACTGGTCAGGATGTCAGTGTGCAACCAGCAAATCCGGCAAGAGAACCATCAGGTAATATATGAACGACAGCTTAGATATAAACTATATTTACTTGTTTTATTCTGCAGGTCCTACAGCACAGACTGAGGGTAATTAGTCATTTGTGATATTGGGCTTTATAAATAACGTCTGATTGATGTATAATATGCATCCTCTGTACATGCTGTTCTCTTCATGATCCATGAGGAAAATCCACCCTGTGTATTTATTACCAGTCGCCTGGTTTCCCTGCTGTTCGAGATTCTGCTTTTTAAACTGCATACTTATTCCACACAGACACAAGCAGACAACAGAGAGAGATTAGATCTTCAGAAGAGAGAGGGGCAGAATCACTTGTTGAGCACCTAGTGGGATAATAGTCGAGATGTCGGGTGTTTACCAAAAGCACTGTAACTGAAGACACTGGGAGAATTGACGGAAGGTTAACAAGAGACTGCTTCTCCCTCATCGGAGGGTAATATCATTTTAGGAGAGGTCCAGAAGCTGCAGAAACAAACAAGATGTATGTGTCGGAGGCTCGGGGGGGTAAGGGAAACGAGAAATGACGCTCCTCCCCAGACACATTACTCTGAGTTTCTCTCTGTGAAGTCTGTAAGAGATAAATATCTTCCTAAAGGAAAGCTGCTCCGGGGAATCCTGCCGGCCTAGTGTTTGAGATGCAGCGCACACAACCAAAGCATAGCTGTTGGATTTTAGTACAGGGACCTTTGTGCCACGTCCGATCTCTGTTTCCTGTCAGACACACGGGGTTGCACAGCGAAAGTCACCTTTAGCTTAGCGGTGGAGAGGTGAAGTCATGTGACCGTGCTGTAGTTCCTTTATAGCCCAACATTAGCCTCCTTTAGCTTAGCGGTGGAGAGGTGAAGTCATGTGACCGTGCTGTAGTTCCTTTATAGCCCAACATTAGCCTCCTTTAGCTTAGCGGTGGAGACGGTGAAGTCATGTGACCGTGCTGTAGTTCCTTTATAGCCCAACATTAGCCTCCTTTAGCTTAGCGGTGGAGACGTGAAGTCATGTGACCGTGCTGTAGTTCCTTTATAGCCCAACATTAGCCGCCTTTAGCTTAGCGGTGGTCACGTGAAGTCATGTGACCGTGCTGTAGTTCCTTTATAGCCCAACATTAGCCTCCTTTAGCTTAGCGGTGGTGACGTGAAGTCATGTGACCGTGCTGTAGTTCCTTTATAGCCCAACATTAGCCGCTTTTAGCTTAGCGGTGGTGACGTGAAGTCATGTGACCTGCTGTAGTTCCTTTATAGCCCAACATTAGCCGCCTTTAGCTTAGCGTGGTAGATGTATGTGACCGTGCTGTAGTTCCTCTATAGCCTAACATTAGCCTCCTTTAGCTTAGCGGTGGTGACGTGAAGTCATGTGACCGTGCTGTAGTTCCTCTATAGCCTAACTTAGCCTCCTTTAGTTTAGCGGTGGAGACGTGAAGTCATGTGACCGTGCTGTAGTTCCTCTATAGCCTAACATTAGCCTCCTTTAGCTTAGCGGTGGTGACGTGAAGTCATGTGACCGTGCTGTAGTTCCTCTATAGCCCAACATAGCCTCCTTTAGCTTAGCGGTGGTGAGTGAAGTCATGTGACCGTGCTGTAGTTCCTCTATAGCCTAACATTAGCCTCCTTTAGCTAGCGGTGGTGACGTGAAGTCATGTGACCGTGCTGTAGTTCCTTTATAGCCCAACATTAGCCGCCTTTAGCTTAGCTTAGTCTGTGTAGATTTGTAACAGCACTTACTTAAAAATGCATCGTCTTTGTGTAGCATACTTTATCCTGAAAACAACAACAGAGGACAAGGCTAAGACATCCAGTAAATGGCTGTAAATAAAGGCGGTAAAACCAGGTAGAGCAGAGGGTAACATAACTGCTGCTGAGCTCCTCCTCACGAGGATCCGTGCAGATTCCTCTCACTACACGACTTCCCGAGCACATTATTCAGAGTATTACTGCTGCATGTCAGGAAACTGACTTCAGGGATTAATCCTCACACACAGCTGTATCCCACTTCTTGATTGCCTCTCTGCTGCACCACCTTCTCTCTCTGGCAGATTTGCAGAAAAGCAGATCATTAAATCCCTTCATGGATTCTCTCCTGCTCACATTTTAAACACTCCAATCCACACGGGCAGAGGAGCAGCACTTTCCCTGTCCCGATTTAGCGCCGCTGTCCTCTGCAGTGTAAATCACATTAGGCTCTAATAGGCAGCTTAGACGAGCACCCAAAGCACCGTGGGCCATTACTTACTCTGTTTTAAGGAGATGTGCCCGGTAATAACTGCCCGTTACTGGAAATTAGAGCACCTGCCTTCTGGCCAGCGGCGCTAATGTCCGCGGAGACTCAGATTATCGAGCTTTCCTCCGCCACTTCAGCCGGGATCGGATGGGAAAGCTGCCGTATGGCCGAAGCTGAAAGACCCAGTACTGTAAGCACCGAGTCACCGGTTCAATTCCAGGTAAGGACAGCGAGATGTAACCCCTCGTACCTTCCCATTAAAACCAGAAACTACAGGTGAACAGGGGATCGACAGATATCAGCATGAAACTTCCACTGACACAATTATCTTTTGCATCACAAGTTTTCTGAAATGTTATTTTTGAATATGCAATTAAGGCTTTCGGTGGAGAAAATCTACAGAAACCAACTGACAGAGTGACTCAAATAAATTCCTCAAGGTGGATTTTGGAGGGGTTTTCCCACTAGTCTGCAAGAGGACATGTCATGGAAGAATGATAACCCAAAAACAACAGCATAACACAAATACTGTTAATACAACCAGTGTTAGGGTTTAAAGGAGGGATTGTTAAAGTTATTGTACGTTTTCCTTCAAATCTTTCGTTGGGGACTATTCAAATAAATAAGAGATGACTGATCTTCATATGGTGGGTTTGTAGTATCCAGCTCAGATATCCATATGAACGCTTGTCTTAGTATTGGAAGTGTTTCTAGGTTTCACTGATCAGCATTTTCTGTTTTTATGATCTATGTTTCATTTTCAAATAAACACTAATAAAAGGACAAAAAAAAAGACTTTATAGTATCAAATTCTGGTTTTCCTTATTTCGAAGGGCAAGAAAACTGGCCCCTAAAATGGTCATGAAATACGTTCAGTTCTGATCAATGTGAATGGACTCGATGTTCTAAAGGAATACAAATCATCTCTTTGTACAACTCGAACACTAAATGATAGATCTTGGTGTGAAACAGCTGTTCGTAACTCAGGTCATCCCTCAGAGCAGGAAGTCTGAGTACAGATCCGTCAGCCATATTAGCTCACTACTGAAGAACCCCAGAGATAGCCGGGGGCAGGGGGACTAAGGGTTGCCTGTTCTAACCCGATTGAACCAAGTGGACAGGAGAGGTGCCAGTTCGCCTCCCGGGCTCTGGAGTTTGATGCATTACTAGTACGATAGTGTAAACCTGTCGGGAGTGCACCTTACTGTACCTGTTATACTTCCGCTAACCTGGACAGTCTGTAGAGTTCCTGCACATTCACACTTTTTAATCAAACCTTTTTTAGTCATGAGGCTCGAGGTTGAAATGCAGGGACAAACTTTTGAGCTAATTGACCCCTCTTTGTCCGGACTCCACATGTTGTGTTCAGGTTCTGCTCAGAGCTCAGTCCTGCTGCATTTAACATCAGCTCAAATGTCTGCTTCCTGCCTGCTGAGCTTTCCTCCGCGGGCAGACTCACTTCAGAATCTGCTGATGGTGAAAAGACTCGCCAGACTTCTGTTTCTGAAGCCGGCCGACTGCATGCTCAGCGCCCTGAGGGAGGCAGAGGGAGGACAACAAAAGCAGGGAGGCGTGACACCGAGCTGTCTGATAGTCCGACCCGCGGGGGGAGGAGGTGTTCCTGAATTAAACAGCATGGACACCCTGCTCACTGCTGACACAACACACTGATATACACCTGAACATCAGCAGGAGAGGACTCTTTAAAGTAGAGACACTACATACTGATATACACCTGAACATCAGCAGGAGAGGACTCTTTAAAGTAGAGACACTACATACTGATATACACCTGAACATCAGCAGGAGAGGACTCTTTAAAGTAGAGACTCTACATACTGATATACACCTGAACATCAGCAGGAGAGGACTCTTTAAAGTAGAGACGCTACATACTGATATACACCTGAACATCAGCAGGAGAGGACTCTTTAAAGTAGAGACGCTACATACTGATATACGCCTGAACATCAGCAGGAGAGGACTCTTTAAAGTAGAGACGCTACATACTGATATACACCTGAACATCAGCAGGAGAGGACTCTTTAAAGTAGAGACTCTACATACTGATATACACCTGAACATCAGCAGGAGAGGACTCTTTAAAGTAGAGACGCTACATACTGATATACACCTGAACATCAGCAGGAGAGGACTCTTTAAAGTAGAGACGCTACATACTGATATACACCTGAACATCAGCAGGAGAGGACTCTTTAAAGTAGAGACGCTACATACTGATATACACCTGAACATCAGCAGGAGAGGACTCTTTAAAGTAGAGACTCTACATACTGATATACACCTGAACATCAGCAGGAGAGGACTCTTTAAAGTAGAGACTCTACATACTGATATACACCTGAACATCAGCAGGAGAGGACTCTTTAAAGTAGAGACTCTACATACTGATATACACCTGAACATCAGCAGGAGAGGACTCTTTAAAGTAGAGACACTACATACTGATATACACCTGAACATCAGCAGGAGAGGACTCTTTAAAGTAGAGACACTACATACTGATATACACCTGAACATCAGCAGAAGAGGACTCTTTAAAGTAGAGACTCTACATACTGATATACACCTGAACATCAGCAGGAGAGGACTCTTTAAAGTAGAGACTCTACATACTGATATACACCTGAACATCAGCAGGAGAGGACTCTTTAAAGTAGAGACTCTACATACTGATATACATATATAATATATCAATATTGGGCAACGTTCGGAGCTTCATCTTTACCCAAACTTTGCTCTTTAATGATGTGGTTTTACTTCTGAAGAGTTAAGCACTGCTCTATTTGCAGCGAGGTGAGCGCAGGTTCATTTGAACACCATGTTCTCTCTTCAATCCACGACCTTGTCAGAGTTTCCTCCTGGAACAAACTCTGAGATGCTATAAATGATGCAGCCTAACATGCGGGGAATGAACCAGATTCGTTGCCATTTGAATAATTCAAATGTGACCAGAATGTGCCGCTTTTATTACCCTATAAATGTAGAAAATAAAGCCCCGGCGCTGCAGCTCCAGAGGCTCAGATATTCAGACGGCATGAATGTTTAACGTTTGTGTCCTGGCTGGATGTTTTCTGCTCAGGTCAGCGCTGTGGTCTGCACGCTCATCATGTAACCCTGTTTCACTCACTGAAGGCTCTCCTCTGAAGAGGATGAATGTCACTGTGCACATGTGAACCCTGACTTCCTGTGGAGAGCGCCCGGGTCGGAGGACCATCTGGACGCTGCTGTACCTTGGCGGTGATGTTCAGGTGGACAGGAGAGGACATGGGACTCCTGCAGGCTGTTGGGGAAAGTGACTCAGCAGCAGATCCTCGGCAAACAGACTTTAATAAGTGCATAATCAATGAGCGGCAGGTTGGGACAAGGACAGTTTTCTAAGTCTTTAAAATGCCTCCAGTGACTCAGTGATGACCCTGCCAGGTGTTGAGATGTGTGGCCTATCTGTCGTAGGACAATGCCACCCTGTCTCCTACAAACTTATGTCACCTTACAACTCAACTGCAGTCTCACAAAGCTTCAAGGAAAGCACATTTTCTCCCAGATTACACAGTTGGTCAACAGTTTTGGCTCCGGGGATGAAATCACAGGGTCATTTGATGCCCAGTCACTGCCGTCAACATGTCAGAGTCTCTGTATATTGAAGTATTGAAGTCTGTGTAACTCACTTTGGATAAGAGCTTCAGCTAAATGACAGGCGATTTGGGGATTGATCATTGTTCCAGAAGTCTGACAGAGGGGGCAGTTGCTCAGATAGCAAGGCTTGACCCGCCCTATACTTCCTCGGATTGGCTAGATGTTGTTGGCTTGTGTCGGTCTGGTTAGGGTTAGGGTCAGAATATAAGAGTAGGCCAATCAGAGGCAGAGGAGGGCAGGACATGTTTGCTGCAGGGTAATCAAAGGTGGTTTGTTTAATGGATGAAGGGCCTTGGAACGATGTGTCTTCCATCGAAATGTCATTGAAACATTATATTTCCCTCTGGGAGTCCTGCTGAAAGGGCTGAAATTGGCCACTTAGAAAAAGACAGCATTGTGAGGAAGACAGAAGGCCGGTGACGTCAGCAGAGGAAGAGAAGCGGCAGTAAGCAGTGATTCAGTGGGGCGGAGATTCACTGCTTTCACCGCTGCAGGATTAATTACGGCACAAAGACGGCTCTGAATACTCTAACCTGTTGACCTCCTCTCAGCGAGCGGCTCCTCGATGGTTAAACATGAATCCATACGGGACCAAACAAACGGCGAGGGAGATGCATCACGAACCTGGACCGCCCACCACGAGTCGAGAGGCTGGAAGTTAAATTCAGCCCACTGCTCTGACTCAAAGATGGAATCACTATTAAAAACAGAAAGTTATGCAAACTGTGGGGAGGCGTGTGGAAAGAGAGGGACACTTAATAATGAGTTAGAATATACAGTGAGGAGTGAGGAAAACACCGGGAGTTAAAGAGAGAGCGTCTGCGGGGGCGTGGAGGTGATGCCAGGGAACGGAGAACTCCGAGCAGATGGTACTTTGTCTCTCTTCACAGAACGGCATCACATTACCACCAAATTTAATCTAATCTCCGACAAAAGTGCGACAGATTCCATTTGGATACGAAGAAGAGCCGAGGGGCACGGCGGGCGCCTTTTTTTATCGCTGTGAAGGAGAACGTTGTTCCATTAATCTGCTCCTCTGGCAGCCCTCAGATTCGGAGGCTGCCGAGCAAACAGAGCGGCTTCTCATCCGGCGAGGAGGAGGAGGAGGAGGAGGAGGAGGAGGAGGAGGAGGAGGAGGGATGAAGGCTCGGACAGTCTGAACGCTGACAGAACAACTATTAATTCTGATCCGTTATGGTTCTGATTGAGTCATAAAACTAGGACTTGTTTCTGGCTCGACAGTAAGACCCTCAAATATCAGTGGTAGTCAACGGGTCCCCAGCAGCCCAGAGTGTTAATGCATTCAGAAGTCAATGTGTGTGCTGGAGCATCCCAAAAACCAATACAGAGCTGCAGGAATTACTCCTAAAAACCCTGACATGACTCAGCATTTTATCCAGTCCTGTCACCATGGAGGTCAATGGCTTTCTGGATGTGTTTTTGGTTGTTGGCCTGAAATAAGGTCTGTGGTTAACAACAGCTGAAGAGATTTTTGGTCTACGATATAAAAGACGTCAGTAATGTGAGGTCTGCGTACCTCTTCTGTCTCCTGTGACCCGTTTCAAATTAAGATTAGAGAAAAGCCAAATCTGAATGTATTTCTTTGAAATTGTATTCTAAAATTGAGTGAATTTAATCCCAGTTTTTACTTTAAATACGTGTTTTTGGGTCCATAGAATATCAACAGGTTGGTCCGGTTATGATGTTTTGGACTGAGTTGGATCTGGAGTTGCCATGTGTTGTACTTTGTTATTGGGTATATTATATCGGGTAAGATTTAGTTAGTGGTGACGTTACTTTATAAACTGTCACTCTGGAGGAGTAAGTGACACGCTCCGACTGAAGCTTCGCATGGAGGCAGTTTGTTGTGGGAGAACTGCGGAGATAATTAAAGCGCTGAGCTGATGAAGAGGAGAGAGGAAGTTAGTGCGACAGGCAATTCCATTCATTAGCTGTGTTTGCAGCTTGACGATATCACACCTCAAACACACGTTGTTTATATAATTAGAATCCGGTCTCAGCTACCCACAGAACGTGTAATATGAGTCTTATCCCACGCTCTGTCAGCTGGGAGTCTTCAGGTTGGGATGTTTAGAGCGCAGCAACATGATTGAACAATGTGAAGCACTTCTGATTATTCTTTGCCGTGTGCAGTAAATTGCTCCCAGACGATCCAATTCTTACCTTCAAAACGTTATTAAACCCTAAAGTCATTTGCATTTTGAAAAATCAATGAAGTATGTCAACACCTGTGTTCTGCCAGCCATCACCAAACAGCTGATTGGAAGAGCTGCTGAAACGAGCGCTCCTATGAATCCAGGAAGAAGAAGATCCTTTGTTTATCCCCCGAGAAATTCAGTTTCACATGCATAGTTTAACCACACCGTACACAGGTAGGTTGCACCTTGGCGAAGAGGCTGCCAGGGAGCAGGTGGGGGTTTGGTGCCTTGCTCAAGGGCCCAGGAGGCTCCTCTCCAGCTACCAGTCCAAACGCCGCAGCTCTCATTGATGAATGAGGCAGAAAGTGGACGTGGAAGTCGGGAAAATAGGAATCTTTTTCATCCATTTGATTTGTTTTAGATTTTCCCAAAACGTTGGTTGTTGTTGTTGTTGTTGTTGTTGTTGATGTTGATGTTGATGTGTAGTTGGAGACCCTCCTGTAGTTCACAGATGCAGTACATCAGCTGTGAGTCACTCTGAGAGGTTGATTCTGGAAATATTCTCACTGCAGTCGATGTGGGAGGACTGGTTTCTCCCTCCCCTCCTGTCTCGGTGTGTCTCACAGGAAGTGCTCCTCTGACAGCAACACAGCTCCCTGAGTCCTCCGTCAGCTGTGGGGGCGTGAGGGAGACAGGGTTGCAGCTTCTCCCAGAAACTCTTAAAGAAACTCATCATGCAAAGACTTCTGTTTCTTGTTAGTGCGAACAGACGAGAGCAACACCACGGACATCTGCACGGAGCGACGGCCCGAAGATCACGTTCATCTTTACCGTCCCGGAGTTCAACAACTACGACGACGACGACAACAACAACATGCAGCATGTACACAAAGTATATACATATAACTGAAACACTCAGGTCTTGTACTTGAGTAAAAGTAGAAGTACTCAGGTCTTGTACTTGAGTAAAGTAGAAGTACTCAGGTCTTGTACTTGAGTAAAGTAGAAGTACCAGAGTGTAGGAATACTCTGTAAAAGTATTCTAAATGTTCCTCCAGTGAAAGTAGAAAGTACTCTCCTCTAAATGTACAACATGGTGTGGCTGTAACAAATACTCATTAACCACCAAATATGGATATTATTATTCATCCGCTGCTGGAAATAGTCCCCAGAAGCTGTGAAAGCAGTTTAATTTTTATTAAGAGAAGAATACTCTTAAATAGTGTTTGAGGTGTCTTCAAAGATCGTCATCAAGAACCAACGGGAAAGGATCATTTTTTAATCCACCATGTGTTCACAAACACCGCTTTTTACCGTCTTAGTGCAGCATGTGCGTTAACATCAGAGCGAAACAGAAACGAATGGTGTCTTCACGTCTTAAAGCTGCTGAGTCATATATTACACCTCCAACAACAAATAGATCCAGAGGTTCTTTACTTCCTCTCAGCCTGCTGTCTGCCACTGGTCCACTCTCTCCCAGATGAACTGAACACATTTTATGCACGCTTTGAGAGGCCGCTGGCTGTGGAGGGTCAGAAGGCCCAGGATCCCTGCTCACTGCTTTTAACCAGTGCAGATGTGTGTAGATCTCTGAAAAGGATCCACGCACACAGGGCTCCTGGACCTGATGGCATCCCTGGCCGTGCTCTCAAGGTGTGTGCAGTTCAGCTGGCAGATGTGTTCACAGACATTTTCAATAGGTCACTGCTCCAGTCTGTAGTCCCCACATGTTTTAAAGAGTCCATCATTGTCCCTGTCCCCAAAAAGACAAAACCCATCTGCCTCAATGACTACCGCCCAGTTGCACTCACCTCCATCATCATGAAGTGCTTTGAGCGGTTAGTCAAAACTTTTATCACCTCCTCCCTCCCTGACTCACTGGACCCCCTGCAGTTTGCCTACAGAGGAAACAGGTCCACGGATGATGCCATCTCCCTCACCCTCCACACTGCCCTCTCCCACCTGGACCAGAGGAACACTTATGTGAGAATGCTGTTCATTGACTACAGTTCAGCATTCAACACCATTGTGCCCTCCAAGCTCATCATTAAGCTCAGGGACCTTGGGCTCAACAGCGCCCTCTGTGACTGGATCATGAGCTTCCTGACGGGCAGATCCCAGGCAGTGCGGATGGGGAACATCACATCCTCCACCTTGACCCTCAACACCGGAGCCCCTCAGGGTTGTGTGCTCAGCCCTCTCCTCTACTCCCTGTTCACGCACGACTGCGTAGCCACACACAGCTCCAACACCATCATCAAGTTTGCTGACGACACGACCGTCATCGGCCTGATCACAGACGGCGACGAGACGGCGTACAGAGAGGAGGTCAGAGCCCTGACATCTTGGTGCCAGGACAACAACCTCCATCTCAACGTCAGCAAAACAAAGGAGCTGATTGTGGACTACAGGAAGAGGCAGAGAGAGGCACACACACCCATCACCATCGACGGGACTCCTGTGGAGAGAGTCAGCAGCTTCAGGTTCCTCGGGGTAAACATCAGTGAGGACCTGACATGGACACATCACACCAGGGTCATATCCAAGACGGCTCGACAGCGGCTCTTCTTCCTCCGCAGGCTGCGGAAGTTCAACATGGACTCCAGGATACTCTGCAACTTCTACAGGTGCACCATCGAGAGTATCCTGACTGGCTGCATCACCGCCTGGTATGGCAGTTGCACCGCCCTCAACCGTAAGACTCTACAGAGGGTGGTGAAAACTGCTCAGCACATCACCAGGACGGAGCTGCCATCCATGGAGGACCTCTACACCCAGCGGTGTAGGAAGAAGGCCGGTAGGATATTAAAGGACCCCCATCACCCCAGCACCAATCTGTTCTGTCTGCTGCCGTCTGGCAGACGGTACCGCAGCATCCGGACCAAGACCACCAGACTCAGAGACAGTTTTATACCACAGGCTATAAGACTGCTGAACTCCTGAGCTGTGTGAATGTCTACTCACATCTGTTTATAGTACACACATACATATATATTATACACATCTGCCATACATATCTGTGTATAGTACACATATCTATATATTATACATATCTGCCATATACATCTGTTATACATAATATATGCATCTGCCCATACCTCCTCATTCAACAGTGTAAAGTGTTTAAATACTCTCAATGTATTCCACATATGTATATATTTCACATCCTCAAATCTTTATTGTTGTTACTGTAAATATTCTTCTCTCTTTCTGCACTATTTTATTTATCTTATCTGCACCATGTATGTTGAGTTGTTGGAGGAGCATGGGACATAAGATTTTCATTGCCAACATATACGCTGTATCTGCTGTGCATATGACCAATAAAACCTTGAAACCTTGAAACTGGTAGACCCACCGGACATCCACCCCATATTTACTCTCTTATTAAATTCATTCTTTTTGTCTTCCAAATAAGTTGCTCCAAATTTGGACTTTTTCTCATTTCTGATTATTTCTTCAAAATGTTCATTTTTTTCCTAAAAATTCAGATTTTTTCTCTAAATTTCTGCTTTTAAAAATGTCCCACTATTTTCCTATCATCCCGTTTCCAACAGAAATATTGTTTTCTGGCAGTTTTCTTCAGCAGCTTGGACAAGCACAATTTGCATGGTGTAATTTTGTTGACCACCAGATTATATAGTTTTACACAAACCAAATGATGGCAGCGTTTAGCACCATGAACCGCTCCGTCGTCGGTCAACAGGTCCAGCTTCTAATCTGCAGCACAGATCCAGCAGCAGCGGCGTCTCCTTTGTTAGGCGGACGTCTCCCAGAGCATGATGGGATAATTTCAGAGCCTCGCCTGCCGTCCGGCTGCAGACAGTTAAACCCAGCTGTGATGAAAAGACATGTCACTGCTCTGACACTGAAAGCGAAGCGACCCGGCTGAGATAAATATCTGTTGGATGGCGTTCCTTTTATTGTCTCAAATCAGAGCTGTCAGGGAAGGCACACATCTGAAATTGAAATAAGAGTGGAACGGGGAACATTTCGTCCGGCGTGAGCTGAACAAATATAGAAATAAAAGTGTTTAAGATGCAAATTACAGAGCAGCGGTCAGCGCTGTGACAGCTTGTGTCAGACGGACGGATATTCAGACCACAACGCTCTGACTTTACTGCTGTTTGCAATGTCTGTGCAATCAGAAGAGAGGAAACGATGTAACCAAGTTCCAAATGCATTATATTTTGCATCGCTTTATGCATTACATATAAAGTTAAACATGCGGAAACATTGTGCTAATGTTTGTGATTGATTGTGTCACTATGCAGCCCGAGGGAGGCAGCTGCATAGTGACACAAAGCCTCCACCTTATGGAAAATACCTTGGACTTCAGGGGTTTCTTTTTTGCTGAAATCTCTTAACCAAGTGGAATGAAGCCCCAGCTTATAGGAAAATAGACCCCACACCACATTTTAGTACAACAGGGTGTGTATCTGCCTCTGCCTGCAGCATATCAACCCAGCAATCACTGATCCAGGTCCCATTTTTGAGATTCTGACCTATCACGACGATTCCTGGATATTTGCTCGGAAAAAAGGATTGTCAAATTGTAAGGAGAGAAGCGTAACACCCTTTACTCTGGAATAAAAACACCCATTTTTATTTGGATTGGAAGCTCTTAAGGCCACTGCCGCACACACTCAGGTAGGGCCACGCCTCCTTACAGGTACCAGAATCCAATCAGATCGCTTAAAGGGATTAAGTGCATCTTCTTTATGGAAAACCGTAAATAAACCTGGTTCTCGGGAAGTTAGTGGTGGATTTGAGTATTACTTGCATAGAGTCGGTAGCTTCTGATTGGTCAATTAATACATCTAAATGGTGAGTAATTAACTCAAGTCCACCAGCACCACACATGTAAAACTCTGAAAGCACATCCATTGATTCTTCTGTGTGAATCCAGACACACACAGATAGCTGTGTTGGCTGAACAGATGCAGATCATTATTGTTTGCAAACTTCTAATGTTGACACTCCTGCCATTAAATAACTGCATTCATTCCCCTTTGATTAGTCATTTAAACCCTGCTTTTACTTCATTCACTGTAGATAGTGAGCAGCAGCTGCAGAGTAAAGCCGTCGTCCCGACATCTTAATTGTTCTTCTCTTACATCTCTGTTCTGATGCTGCTTTGCTTTTATCCTCACTTCCTGCTCTGTGCAGAAACATAATGACAGGACGCCGCAGGGCTGCGCAGCTAATGGCCCGCACCACAGATATGAGGAGCATTAATTGTGTCATTAGTTATGGTAATGGGCATGCTAATGTGTGAAAATACATGTGTGAAGGATGAGTACAGCCTCAGAAGGAAGGAAAGAACACACACACACACACACACCTGTATGCAGAGGTGTGTGTGTGCTGATAGAATGAAGCCGGTGTGATGAAATGTGGTGAAATCAGCGCGGTGTTAAAATGTAAATGAGAACACAGAAGTGAGTGAAGTTTATCTTGTAGCGATGTTTGTGAAGATGATGAAGAAGTCTCCGGAGACACCAGCTCGTATATAATAAGGTGTATTACAACAGCATAGTATCAGACACCAACACGGGCCATATGAGGTTCCCAGAGCCAAATGTGGAAGTCCCCGAACAGTCTTTGTGCATACACTTTATAGGAGAAATGTGTGTGTGTGTGTGTGTGTGTGTGTCAAACTGCAATGTTCTATGAGGATGTGTACCCACATAAGGTGAGCTATACGTTCGTACACCATGTCTTGCGGGTACCCGTATAAGGTGAGATATACGTTAGTCTTTGCCTTGCTCATCCCTGGAGGTCTTCTGACGTAGTCCAGAGGTTTGTTATACAACCTCCTGTTGTACCACATCACTCTCTGCACTCTCTACGACCTCAGGGAGTGAACAACTGTATCTGAACTGATTTACTATACCACCTAGGCCCTAACTTTGTATGCCCCACTCGGTGACCTAGGGCATCTTTAACGTATTCCAGATGTTGTTTTTCACTCTTCTTCCACCCAACCTTCCTCTGACCTCAGGGAGTATCTGCCCTGATATATCTCCAGATTTAATACACCACATGAGAAAGGTGTTTAGTTAGGATTAAAAGGAGGAGACAGAATGCGTGAGGAATGAAGTGAAACATGTCCAGCAGCAGAGGGCGAAACAATGTCCATCTGTTTCTTTACAGGAAAATAACATCTCCATCAATCCCATTGGATCTCACACAAATACTCTCAAGCAACTTAAGCTAATGTTGGGCTATAAAGGAACTAGAGCACTGCTATTCCGACATACCTCTACTCTGACATTGACGTCTAATTGTCTGAGTAGAGGTATTTCCATTTTTTCAAACATCCCGACATGGTGCGTTGGGTCTGCATAGCTCACTTAAGTGGAAGCATTCGGAGCGGTAGTTGACACTGTCAGACACGCAGGCCCCCTTCCTCCCTCATGGACGCTTCTGATAGCCCTCCCGAATCCACCGCCACTGCTCCTCGAAGTCTCTCCGTCGTCATCCCATCAGCTCCGGTCTACAGCTCCGCAGAATTGGGAGCAGCCTCGATGGCTTGCATAGCTTTAGCTTTCTTTGAGCGACTCCCTTGCAGATCGGATGCAGAGCGATCAGGACAACAACGAAATGGAGTGCCAACCAGTCAGTGCATCCATTACACCAACAGGCTGTATTATATTACATAACATAAACTGAGTATGTTCAAAAAGAATATGTTAACAAGACACAAACAAATGAAAGGAAGACGATGCCCCGACGCGCCTGGGTACACTGTCGGGATGTCGGTACTAAAATTGTGTTCGAATAGAGGCATGTCGTAATAGAGGGTGCACCCCAGTTCATTTCACCACCGCTAAGCTAAAGGAGGCTAATGTTGGGCTATAAAGGAACTACAGCACGGTCACATGACTTCACGTCACCACCGTTAAGCTAAAGGAGGCTAATGTTGGGCTATAAAGGAACTACAGCACGGTCACATGACTTCACGTCTCCACCGCTAAGCTAAAGGAGGCTAATGTTGGGCTATAAAGGAACTACAGCACGGTCACATGACTTCACCTCACCACCGCTAAGCTAAAGGCGGCTAATGTTGGGCTATAAAGGAACTACAGCACGGTCACATGACTTCACCTCACCACCGCTAAGCTAAAGGCGGCTAATGTTGGGCTATAAAGGAACTACAGCACGGTCACATGACTTCACGTCTCCACCGTTAAGCTAAAGGCGGCTAATGTTGGGCTATGATCCTTTAATTAAGACTCACGTTTCCCCATTTCTAACAAACTGTTTGATCTTTCAGATTCATTAACATTGTGTTATATACTCATTGACTTCCTCTGAGTGTTTCTGCAGCCTCAGCAACACATCCCATAATCAATATTATTCAATTAGTCCACAGGCAGACTGTAATTACCTCCCTGTGTTTACTGTATTGTTTTGGATCCCCTAAAGCACTTTTATTGAATACAAAATAAATAAACAAAGCCAATCATGTGATTTAAATTACCTTGTAAATATCATGTTCCTGAGGGTCAACAGGACTTTCTGAAACACTTTGTCCCATTTCAGATTTCCTTTCACAAAGAAAGGTTATTTTAACCACAAAACGGACAACATGGGTTTCTTCTAATAAGGTTTTTACACGGCTGGTTTCCTTTTGGGATAAAGTCTGTCATGGTTTGCCAATAATGCGGACCCAAGAGCAGTACAGAAATCGGGGAGGCGGATATATGGGTCTAAACAAAAAGTAGAAAATGCAAGCTGTTGAAGAAACAAAAACTGCAGAAGAAGGCAAGGCTAAACCGAAAGAAGTAGAAAGGAACAGGGAAGACGAAGAAACAGGAGGGCAGACGAGTGGAATCTAAAATACAGACGAAAGACCAGGAGTCAAAAGACCAGGAGTCCAAAGACCAGGAGCCAAAAGACCAGGAGCCAAAAGACCAGGAGTCAAAAGACCAGGAGACAGACCAGGAGACAGACCAGGAGTCAAAAGATCAGGAGTCCAAAGACCAGGAGTCAAAAGACCAGGAGCCAAAAGACCAGGAGTCAAAAGACCAGGAGACAGACCAGGAGACAGACCAGGAGTCAAAAGATCAGGAGTCCAAAGACCAGGAGTCAAAAGACCAGGAGCCAAAAGACCAGGAGTCAAAAGATCAGGAGACAGACCAGGAGCAAAAAGACCAGGAGTCCAAAGACCAGGAGTCCAAAGACCAGGAGTCCAAAGACCAGGAGCCAAAAGACCAGGAGCCAAAAGACCAGGAGTCAAAAGACCAGGAGACAGACCAGGAGACAGACCAGGAGTCAAAAGATCAGGAGTCCAAAGACCAGGAGCCAAAAGACCAGGAGCCAAAAGACCAGGAGCCAAAAGACCAGGAGTCAAAAGACCAGGAGACAGACCAGGAGACAGACCAGGAGTCAAAAGACCAGGAGTCAAAAGACCAGGAGACAGACCAGGAGTCAAAAGACCAGGAGTCCAAAGACCAGGAGACAGACCAGGAGTCAAAAGACCAGGAGTCCAAAGACCAGGAGCCAAAAGACCAGGCGCAAAAAGACCAGGAGCCAAAAGACCACGAGTCAAAAGACCAGGGAACGAGGAACTAACCTCTACACCCTGCAAAGCAAGACTACACCCTGCCTCTACACCCTGCAAAGCAAGACTACACCCTGTCTCTACACCCTGCCTCTACAACCTATCTTTACACCCTACCTCTACACCTTGCCTCTACACCCTGCCTCTACAGGCTACCTCTACACCCTGCATCTACACCCTACCTCTACACCCTGCCTGTACACCCTACCTCTACACCCTACCTCTACACCCTACCTCTACACCCTGCCTCTACACCCTGCCTCTACAGGCTACCTCTACACCCTGCATCTACACCCTACCTCTACACCCTGCCTCTACACCCTGCCTCTACAGGCTACCTCTACACCCTGCATCTACACCCTACCTCTACACCCTGCCTGTACACCCTACCTCTACACCCTACCTCTACACCCTACCTCTACACCCTGCCTCTACACCCTGCCTCTACACCCTGCCTCTACACCCTGCCTCTACAGGCTACCTCTACACCCTACCTCTACACCCTGCATCTACACCCTACCTCTACACCCTGCCTGTACACCCTACCTCTACACCCTACCTCTACACCCTACCTCTACACCCTGCCTCTACACCCTGCCTCTACACCCTGCCTCTACACCCTGCCTCTACACGCTACCTCTACACCCTACCTCTACACCCTGCCTGTACACCCTACCTCTACACCCTACCTCTACACCCCGCCCCTCTGTGTGTGCGTGTCATTACAATAAAGTATGTCGTAGTGTGAGAATAATCAATATGTGTGTTAGTGCTTGATTATGGAACTTTCCTGGCTAAAGAAGTGTTATGAAATACGTTATGAAGGATGCCATTTGGTTACGCCTCTCTTTGAGGGCGACTGAAGATCTGATCAATCAACCATGTGCTAAGAGTCTTGGACCCGGACCCGCTGCCGCCGTCAGCCAATGGAAGAAGACTAAATGCGAGAGGGACTCTATGAAACCGGATGTTAGATAGAGGAACGGTCTCTTTTATCCATGCAACCGCTCTATGTGGACTGTGGATCTGTGATTTGAATACAAGCCCCACAGCTGTGTTCCTTTGTAAACACTACGCTATTGCATCAATAAATGCTGTTCAACTTCAACGAGAAGCTTCTAAGTCCACCTCGTGTTATATTTGAAAGGCGAGTAATATGATTACAGTTACACCTGAAGTAAATGCATTTTGGAATACTTCTTGGAATGATTGGTTCCTCACTAAAGCTACAGCCCACAGGATTCATCACAGCTCACAAAACCTAGTCCTGCCGCAGATGGAACCGGAGGAGTGGATAGAAAAAAGGAGCGTTTCAACGAAACATAGAGGAAGGAAGGTCTGCGTTCAAATCATGGCGATATCGACACCACTTCGAACATGTTGGTCCAGTGGTCCTTGTGTCTTCCAGCCGCCAATACACCATCTGCATCAGAGCACTCCACGTCTGATCCTAAAAAGCACTGGGAGTTGAGTCTCCTGTACAGCAAAACATACCAATCTGTGATGGAAGGATAAAGTATTCCAAAAGTAATCTGAATGTGTTGCTTTGTTGAAACACCTAACTGTATTCAGATGACTTTCAGAACCATGTATTCAGGGACCAATTACATTCACTAACCCACCCTCCCAACCCCGGCCGTGTCTCACTGCTCTCTTTACCTCTGTTGTACCTGCTTTACAGTTATCAAAGGTCACCAGTCACACACTCATTATACACACTAAAACATGCAGGAAATGGCTCTTAATGTCAGTGTTTTCAGTTTTAAGGAGTGATTCAAAGACAAACCCCCTCTGTGGAAACCTTTGACCCTAACACATCGACCACATGAAACAAGGATTTTGAACCTGGCTTTATCCAATGCTCACATTACTCATATTCAAAGTCAGAAAACGTGGTGTCGATGTCAGTGATGAAGTGGGGAAGTCTCATGGTGATATCAGATGTTCCAGACTCTAAATATCTGAGGATCAAGTCCAGCAAAGTGAGCATGGAAAGCGATACAGCTCGCTGTTAGAAGCCCGGCTGTTTCCTGTGTGATACGGTGTGATGAGACAGGTTAGCTCCTGCGATTCAAAGACACGATGAGCAGCTGAAAGTCGGAGGAAGATCGAATTGTGGATCTGCCACTCCTCCGCCTCGCTGCTCGCTCAGATCAGAGGTTTGAAATGCTAATCCTGTCGACCTTGAAGCCTGCAGGCACATCTCTCCTGAGCTTCCTGTCACTCAATAATCAAACCAACCTCATCACGCCTCTGCAGACTTTATGCTACCAACCCATCTATACACACACACACACACACACACACACACACACACACACACACACACACACACACACACACACACACACACACACACACACACACACAAGCATGCAATACACACACATGTTGCATCAGCATCCCTTCAGCATTTTACCTCAGGAAACACACGCTCTTATAATGGTGTTTGCATTCAGTCTAAACTCTAATCGACACGTAAATATTGAGTCAGCTATTTCTACCTGTAGACCCAGCGTGGAAGAAGTACTCAGACATTGTACTTATATATACAGTAAAGGTAGCACTGGAAGAAAAGCACAAATAAAAGTCCTGCATTCAAGATCTACTTAAGTGTTAGCATCCAGATATATTGAAATGCAGTCTCTATGCAGACTGACCCAGGATCCTATTCACTGTGTATTACTGAATGAGACTCAGTGGCGTATTGATGTATGTATCTGAACAATGACCAGTACATTCATCCCTGTCAGGATCCTTGTTTTGTGTTTGTGCTTTCCTGTTTTATTTTTGAAATGTTCCCCCCGTGGTGTCCGGTCTACTTTTACTTCCTGTCTCTGGTTTTCCTTGTGTCTGATTGTTTCATCGTTGTCAGCTGTTGCCCTGTGTTTCTGCCTCCCTCCCCAGCTGTGGCTTGTGTTGTGATTGGTGTCTTTGTATTTAGTCCTGCTCTCCTTTGTGTTCTCAGTCAGTTTGTTGCCGTCCTTCACGTGTCAAGTGAAGTATTTTTCATGTCCTGGATTTCCCAAACTTTGTATTTTTGTTAAACAACTTTTAGAATAAAAGCTCGCTTTTGGTTTGAATTGGTATTCCACCTCCTTGGTCATGCTGCACTCAGGTCCTGAAGAGAGGATTTATGCCAGATTTGAGCTAATGGGTCATTTCCATCTGCAGTCCTTTGGCGGGTAAACAACAACAAACAAATTGCATCATCTCCATCACATAAACAATTATAACATAGTACAGTTAAAGTAGAACCTCACTCAGATACAGTGTGATTAATAGACGCATGAAAGGATGGATGGGTGTAAAAAGGGATTAGGGAAGGAGGGATGAAAGCTACAAGGGATGCAAGGAGTAGGGGAGGAATGGAGGATGTAGGGAGGAGGAAAGTAAATCCAAACTTGGGGTTTTGTTCCAGGACCAATTTACCAGAACATGCATCTATTGCTGTTCCGCTCTGATCACTTAACCCCACCGTCTCATATCAAGGTCATTAAAGCGGTACCTCCTGCCCCCCACTGGCCTGGAGGAGTATTTCATTACTCAGCCAGGCACTACAGTGAAATTGGACACACCTGACGATCTCTCACTGGTTGCGAACCACTGGTCTAGAGAAGGACTCTGGCCGCAGTGGAGTCCATGTTTGGCTCCATGGTCCGGTTCCTCCAGAGTGACGACGCTAACCTCCACCGCCCCGGATCAATAGCTCCGGCACTCCCCGTGCATCAGACGCATTCAGCAGCCACACACACAGGAAGCCTCGGATACATCATAATTAGCCCTCAGATTATGGAGACCCCCCCCACCCCAACAACAAACCCCCGCTCCCTGGTGCCACGCTTTCTAAAGTACCCATGATGAGGTTTAAACCAGCCTTAATCTGAGCTGCTTAAACATGAAACACACACACACACACACTCAGGGATTTGACATCAGTGTGAGCAGACTATATAGTGGATTAAAGAGATAATTCATGTCCTTCACATTAAAGAGCTTTGTTTAAATGACTGAATTTTACCGTAAAAAGTAAAAAGAAGGAGGAAGAAAAAGTTATATTTCATAGATTAACACTAATGTCAATCTTCTGGACACTGACCTCATATTGAGTGTATTGTTATGTTTTCATGTCTGTGAATACCATCACTTCTGCAAAGACTTGCACGCTTTTTTCACCAAATTATATTTAATGAAAACTGTCAAATGCATGTAGACGCTAACAAACATGTGAGGAACCGAAGAATCAGAGGTCAAAATTGTTCACACGCACTTTTTCCTGCTAGAAGTCCCGACTGTAATGCAGACATCTTTGTTATGAAAGCACACATGAAACACAGAAACTGTGCAACACACCCCGGCCTGCAGCGGCAGTACACATGCTGAGACTCGTTGTAATTCAGCAGTTTGTGTGAAATTGGCTCCCAGTGTAATAACGGGGAGCAGAGCCCGTTTATGTGATGCTGTCTTCAGCTTTACACAGAGATGCTTCTGTAATGGAGGGAAACAACGATTCCAAACAGCAGGGAGGGGGGGAGCATCAGAAACATCTGCAGCTGCCAGCACGCCTCCTTATCTCCTCACCAGCTCGGAGCATCAGCAGAGGAGGAGGAGGAGGAGGAGGAGGAGGAGGAGGAGACCCTGGAAGACAACTCTCTCTACAGCGGCAGACACACAGGTAAACAGTTCATCAGAACCAGAACTCCTTTAATTAATATTAAAGAAAATATAAAAAATACTAACATTTATACAAACTAAGGTTTAAGTTAGGATGTGCATACAAATATTAAAATCAACTATCCATATAAACCTAACACTTTAAAGGAAAATTGCAGATAGTGGTGGGATGGGGGGGGGGGGGGGGCAGCTAGTGCTCCCAGTATGATGCAGCAGAGACAATCTACACATTACACAGAGCGGCTTTGGGCGGTGCTTTAGCTATGAGTCAGAAAATTCTCCAACTAAAAAACAATCCTTAAAAGATCCTCCACGATAAACGGAGGTGTTGTGGAGAAGAACATCTGCAATGGTTCTTGCTGATGGTCTCCAGTCAGGGTTCTCCTCTGTCTTCGCCTATTTTACTGCCATGCAATTCATGGAATCACAGGAGCCTGTTTGGGTCAAACCTGATTAACAAGCGTTACTTTTCTTTATAAAGGTCTCCAGATGAATCACGAGCAAATACATTTTGACGTTGACCTCCCTGAGTACCGGGCAGATCAGGAACAGCTGTTCAACATGTGTAGTCCAACCAGGCAAAGAATCAGTTCAGTTTGCACATCTGAGAAGAGTTTACGG
Source organism: Eleginops maclovinus (assembly GCF_036324505.1). Taxonomy (NCBI): domain Eukaryota; kingdom Metazoa; phylum Chordata; class Actinopteri; order Perciformes; family Eleginopidae; genus Eleginops; species Eleginops maclovinus. The sequence goes on along the minus strand of NC_086352.1, from coordinate 5,340,797 downwards.
ATGGTGGCCAGCAAAGGGATTCATAGTTGGCAAAGCCTTTCTTTTAAAACCTTCAATCTGTTTAGACATCACTTCCATCTTCCAGATTCCAGATCAACCAGAGGAGCTTAAATCAGGTTCTTCAACCTCTGTCTGCAGAAGGACTGAAGGGACGCTCTGCTGATTTCAGTTTGACATCTTAAAGCAAAGTGTGGCTTTATTCCCTCCTGTCTGAGTTTCTCCTCCAGCCCCCACAGTTCCCTTTGTCCCCACCCCACCCACCCACCCACCCCCTCCACCCCCTCCAGGGACTTTGCAGTTATGACTTCCGTTACGGTTTCTCCCCCAACGACATTTATCAGGGGAAACTTCCGGCGCAGAGAGAAGATTTACTGCAGTTTGAAGCACCTCCACCAGCTTTATTGTTCTTGCTGTGGTTGTGATTTAAACGCAGCTTGTCGGGGGGGGGGGGGGGTTATGTAAGGTGTTAGCTGAGGACATGGAGATGTCTTCCTCACAGAGAGCGACTAAACCCACAGTGACTGTAGTGTGTGTGTGTGTGTGTGTGTGTGTGTGTGTGTGTGTGTGCAGATCCAATGGGAAGCACGAGCAAAAACAGCTGGAAAAACCTAAAGACAAATGCACACCATTAAAGAGTTCTGTTTATTGAAGAGCCCTCCTCCTCATCATCATCATCATCCTCCTCCTCATCATCATCATCGTCATCATCTCCTGCTGCAGAGTAAATCAGTCCAGGTCTGCAGAGTAAACATCAGTCCAGGTCTGCAGAGTAAACATCAGTCCAGGTCTGCAGAGTAAACATCAGTCCAGGTCTGCAGAGTAAATCAGTCCAGGTCTGCAGAGTAAATCAGTCCAGGTCTGCAGAGTAAATCAGTCCAGGTCTGCAGAGTAAACATCAGTCCAGGTCTGCAGAGTAAATCAGTCCAGTTCTGCAGAGTAAACATCAGTCCAGTTCTGCAGAGTAAACATCAGTCCAGGTCTGCAGAGTAAACATCAGTCCAGTTCTGCAGAGTAAACATCAGTCCAGTTCTGCAGAGTAAACATCAGTCCAGGTCTGCAGAGTAAATCAGTCCAGGTCTGCAGAGTAAATCAGTCCAGGTCTGCAGCGTAAATCAGTCCAGGTCTGCAGAGTAAACATCAGTCCAGTTCTGCAGAGTAAACATCAGTCCAGTTCTGCAGAGTAAATCAGTCCAGTTCTGCAGAGTAAACATCAGTCCAGGTCTGCAGAGTAAACATCAGTCCAGTTCTGCAGAGTAAATCAGTCCAGTTCTGCAGAGTAAACATCAGTCCAGTTCTGCAGAGTAAATCAGTCCAGTTCTGCAGAGTAAACATCAGTCCAGGTCTGCAGAGTAAACATCAGTCCAGTTCTGCAGAGTAAATCAGTCCAGTTCTGCAGAGTAAATCAGTCCAGTTCTGCAGAGTAAACATCAGTCCAGTTCTGCAGAGTAAACATCAGTCCAGTTCTGCAGAGTAAATCAGTCCAGTTCTGCAGAGTAAACATCAGTCCAGGTCTGCAGAGTAAATCAGTCCAGTTCTGCAGAGTAAACATCAGTCCAGGTCTGCAGAGTAAATCAGTCCAGGTCTGCAGAGTAAACATCAGTCCAGTTCTGCAGAGTAAATCAGTCCAGTTCTGCAGAGTAAATCAGTCCAGTTCTGCAGAGTAAATCAGTCCAGGTCTGCAGAGTAAACATCAGTCCAGTTCTGCAGAGTAAATCAGTCCAGGTCTGCAGAGTAAACATCAGTCCAGGTCTGCAGAGTAAACATCAGTCCAGTTCTGCAGAGTAAACATCAGTCCAGGTCTGCAGAGTAAATCAGTCCAGGTCTGCAGCGGCATGATGTTTTTGTATTTTTCAGTTTTTAGATGAAATCATGAAAACGATTGAATTATAATCATTGCGCAATCAGTCTTAGTCTCTGCTGCTCCTTTACCTCTCCCCTCGTCTTCTCTGTCAGTCTGCTGGTTCTACATGTGGCTCCATAATTGCTCCAAATGTTGAGCAGGAATCCAGTTATTACGTCTGGTTTAATCATTTTCTTTCTAGAGTACAGATCCATAATCCAGACTCGTGTGTGCCTTTGCAGGGGCGATTTGATCACAGTGTAACTCTGTCATGTTATCCGCTCTACAGGGTAGATTAGTGTTGTGACTTATTTCACCTTTTTTCAAATTTGGACTTTTACAGATGTCCCACTATTTTCTCATTATTCAAACTCCTTCTTCGTGTGGCCCTGATCATCTCCTTTTAGAAATTCACACTTTTTTTGTTCACATTTTTTTCCTTCCGATGTTCTTTTCCAAATTTCAACTTTTTAGATGTTCCGACAATTTCTTCAAAACTATAGTTTACCTAAAATTTCGGACTTTTTTTAAATTTGGGGATTTTTTTCTATATGTTGACTTTCAACAATGTCTGATTCTTTTTATAAATCGTCACTTTTTCTAAAATTTCAGATTTTTTTTCAGATTTCTCTGAAATGTCCAAATTGACCAATCAGAATCAAGTTGTCACTAAATGTTTTACATCTTTGCCATCACTACACGCATGTGTGTCACATCCATGTACATCAGGGGTGTCCAATCATGTTCCACTGAGGGCCACATGCAGAAGATGGAGTAGTTTGGACCCCCCTGATGTATGTCAAAAACAGAGTGAAGGACCTGAAGCAGAACCTTAGCTGCTTCTTCGGTTTTCTCGAGGCCTTCGTCTTTCTTGCCCTGCAGAGTCAATTTTGCTTTATTCTTTCCTCGGTTAGTGAGGGAGCCGAGTCACCAGCAAAACAAGCTTTTTGAAAGGTAACACCTTCATTGCTCTAATACTATGTATTAAATCAATGTAAATCAGGTTATCAAATAGCTTCCAAACCATGCACATGACTTGGATCAAAAGCAATGTGAGAGAGATTGTAAAATGTTTTTCAAACAACAGGTTTCTGTGTATTTCAAAGCTCAGTCACTCTGCTTTCAGACTGCAGAACACACGCCATCTGGCCCAGTGGGAGGATGGATGGAGGCCTGCAGGCCTGCGTGGTGTGCTGGAGGCAGAACATGCACCCTGTTGGCCTCTCCTTCCTGCAGCCTCGTCCCAAAAAATATAACTTTGAGTGAGGGGTCGCATCGTGTTTGGACGGTGAACAGGCTGGTTTGAGGGCAGCAGAGTGGAAGTTGCTGATGATTAAAGCCTGAAAATATGTGAGTGTTGATGTAGCGGTGATTAATTAAGGAGAATACATAGAAGATATCTGATGTACCTCCAGGGTCTGAATATCCCTAATGAGCTTTTCTTGATCAGGGCTCCATATTTGAATTTGATTTTTGAACTCAGGTGGAAATAATGATAGAGATGTCTTTCATAAAACTGCAAAGTGAACACCAGGGGTTTAAGGGTACACTTCATTTATGTGGGTAGCCATGAAAATCAATAGAGAGGCGCAGGGATGTGGTATTTCTGTGTTGGACCCTGAAGGCAGCATTTGCTTGCTCCCAGATCCAATGGTATTTGTCCATTGTTTTATTGAAGAAATAATCTCTGTGTCGAACAAACGTTTATTATACTTCCACGTTCTGTTCAGGATGATCTGCACATATTTACAGAACTTTATGATTTATGAGATAAAAAGCTAACGCTAGGAACTAGAGCACGGTCACATGACTTCACGTCACCACCGCTAAGCTAAAGGAGGCTAATGTTGGGCTATAAAGGAACTACAGCACGGTCACATGACTTCACGTCTCCACCGCTAAGCTAAAGGCGGCTAATGTTGGGCTATAAAGGAACTACAGCACGGTCACATGACTTCACGTCTCCACCGCTAAGCTAAAGGAGGCTAATGTTGGGCTATAAAGGAACTACAGTACGGTCACATGACTTCACGTCTCCACCGCTAAGCTAAAGGAGGCTAATGTTGGGCTATAAAGGAACTACAGCACGGTCACATGACTTCACGTCTCCACCGCTAAGCTAAAGGCGGCTAATGTTGGGCTATAAAGGAACTACAGCACGGTCACATGACTTCACGTCATCACCGCTAAGCTAAAGGAGGCTAATGTTGGGCTATAAAGGAACTACAGCACGGTCACATGACTTCACGTCTCCACCGCTAAGCTAAAGGTGGCTAATGTTGGGCTATAAAGGAACTACAGCACGGTCACATGACTTCACGTCTCCACCGCTAAGCTAAAGGAGGCTAATGTTGGGCTATAAAGGAACTACAGCACGGTCACATGACTTCACGTCTCCACCGCTAAGCTAAAGGTGGCTAATGTTGGGCTATAAAGGAACTACAGCACGGTCACATGACTTCACGTCTCCACCGCTAAGCTAAAGGCGGCTAATGTTGGGCTATAAAGGAACTACAGCACGGTCACATGACTTCACGTCTCCACCGCTAAGCTAAAGGAGGCTAATGTTGGGCTATAGAGGAACTACAGCACGGTCACATGACTTTCGGTCACCTTGTTTAACGTCATGATTTGCAACTCTACAAATGTCGTAGAACACAACGTTAACCACAGACCTTATTTCAGGATAGCAACCAAAAAATCAATCAGAAATGCATTGACCTCCAATCCAGGGAACAGGAGGTGCTGACTCCTGGTCAGGGATCAAACCAGCTGTTAGCATCTCCTGCTAACCTTTGTGTGAGTGCATTGTAAAGGCGCTGGATGTTAATGCTGAAGCGTTTCAGGCTGAAAGAAAGCTCTTTTCTCTTAGTCCGAGCTTCTCAGGGGGTCCTTTGATTTTTTTTTTTGTCCTTTCTTTACCCACACATGGATTCTCTGAAAGCCGTCCTTTGCTTCATCGTGTTGTCCGCTGTGTCGGAGCAGAAAGGTCAGGCTGGATCTCCCACCATGCTCAGTGTGAGGGGAACTCTCTCCGGACGCACTCGCACTCCGTTGGACTCTCTCCAAACAATACGGACGCAGCGCCGCGCTCAAAGCCACCGAAATGTCACAACGTCTTCTCCACATGTGTGAAGAGAAGTGAGGAGGAGACCCCTACATACTTCCACTACATTTGAATGATTGCGTGGAGGGTCTGCCACATTAAGAACCGTTCAAATCCAACAAGCGGGGAGTTGGAGTTGGTCTACCTGAGTCTAGTCTAGAAACTGTGAACGTGTGCCTCTGACTGTAAAAGAAAAGTAAGTTAAAGGTTTTGGAGTTTTATTTTAGTTGTATGTCTTATTTTTTCTCCAAAAGCTGCTGATATGAAACCATTGTTAGGAAAAGTAGCAGCTGCTGGTTCTCCACATCAGCTGCAGTTGTCAGCTCTCTGAGGATGTGAGTGTTTCTTTGAGACGCCGTTAGCTCCTCGCTGCTGTTTGACTGAGTGACAGCTTGTCCAAATATCAGAGACGTATCTGGTGACTAAATTAAAGTCGAGATCTAGAGTTTGTGAAACTGAACAAGATGTCAAACTGTGACTCAAATCTTTGTGCAGTAGTAATAGGCTGGTGTTGGAAACCATGTCAGAATCCTTGCCTTTTTTTTTACAGAATTCACAGAATTAAAATCAGGTATTTGGATTTAAGTTTTCACAGGAATTCACTTTGAAATATAGCGGTGCAGACATAAGCACATTTCAGAGCGGAAAGGCTTCGCCCCCCTGGATGTTATGGACAGTTCTATAAGATCAATCACAAGTGACGTAATGCTCGATTGTATAAGTATGAGGTTAATGAAGGTTAGTTTATTCATGACATTTTAAGAAACAGGCAATTCAAAGTGCTTTAAACAGGCATTCATATATCATAATAATAACGATCAAAAACACAATTCATTAAAGGGATAAAAGAATGCTTGCAGCAAAAAGGGCTGAAATGCAACGATCATAGTAACTCAGGACAGGCAGCTTGATTTAAAAGAGCCCAGAGTTGGAGGAGACCTCAGATGTTCAGGCAGTTTGTTCCAGGTTTGTGGCGCACAAAGCTAAAAGCTGCTTCATTAAATTAACTTGAGCCCCCGGGGACGACGAGTAAACCCGCTCCTCAAGTCTTCTAGTCTTGGTGAGGACTCCGTTGCAGAAATCAAGTCTGCTAAAAACGCATGGAAAAGGCATGGACTAGTTTTTGGAGGACACTGACAATAAAGATGTTGTGATTCTACAGATGCACATATTGACATCTCACTACAGTATTTATTGTGCTGCCATCAGCCGGCATTCAGATATTCAATCCTAAAAATGCCTCTGACTCAACACAGCTGGAAGCTTCTCTTTTTTACGTTACTACGTCTTTCTATTGAATCTACAAAGACAATGAGACAGTGATGTTCTGGCTGATGAATCAATGCCCTTTTATGAAAGCTAACAACCTCCTGCAGAGCTCCGACTTCTGCTTTCACGCTCCTCAAATGGAAAAAAAGCTTATCCTGAAAAGCACAAAGGAAAAAGAGGCTTGCGCTGATTACAGCTGACAGAGATATAAAGGATGTCCTCGTATGTAAACTGCACGTTCAGAAAGCCAAGACGCTGAGGAACGTGGGACTATTTATACATCCTTTTATTCTCCAGCCGTCCCTCTGAGGCCCCCGTCATACAGCGGAGCTGCTTTTAGCTATAGTCAGTGGACCATAACAGAAATGTACTGTGTGTATTTACAGTCTGTAAAGAAGCTGATTACAGTTCCAGGTTTAGAGATCTGCAATCTGCAGAAGTAGAATCAGAAAGACTCAGATGCACCATTAACCATTAGGTTAAAACAACACCGACGCAACAAAAAGCTGTTGTTACTTCCTTTATAGCCCAACATTAGCCTCCTTTAGCTTAGCGGTGGAGACGTGAAGTCATGTGACCGTGCTGTAGTTCCTTTTTAGCCCAACATTAGCCTCCTTTAGCTTAGCGGTGATGACGTGAAGTCATGTGACCGTGCTGTAGTTCCTTTATAGCCCAAAATTAACCTCCTTTAGCTTAGCGGTGGTGACGTGAAGTCATGTGACCGTGCTGTAGTTCCTTTATAGCCCAAAATTAGCCTCCTTTAGCTTAGCGGTGGAGACGTGAAGGCATGTGACCGTGCTGTAGTTCCTTTATAGCCCAACATTAGCCTCCTTTAGCTTAGCGGTGGAGACGTGAAGTCATGTGACCGTGCTGTAGTTCCTTTTTAGCCCAACATTAGCCTCCTTTAGCTTAGCGGTGATGACGTGAAGTCATGTGACCGTGCTGTAGTTCCTTTATAGCCCAAAATTAGCCTCCTTTAGCTTAGCGGTGGTGACGTGAAGTCATGTGACCGTGCTGTAGTTCCTTTATAGCCCAAAATTAGCCTCCTTTAGCTTAGCGGTGGAGACGTGAAGGCATGTGACCGTGCTGTAGTTCCTTTATAGCCCAACATTAGCCTCCTTTAGCTTAGCGGTGATGACGTGAAGTCATGTGACCGTGCTGTAGTTCCTTTATAGCCCAACATTAGCCTCCTTTAGCTTAGCGGTGGAGACGTGAAGTCATGTGACCGTGCTGTAGTTCCTTTATAGCCCAACATTAGCCTCCTTTAGCTTAGCGGTGGAGACGTGAAGTCATGTGACCGTGCTGTAGTTCCTTTATAGCCCAACATTAGCCTCCTTTAGCTTAGCGGTGGAGACGTGAAGTCATGTGACCGTGCTGTAGTTCCTTTATAGCCCAACATTAGCCACCTTTAGCTTAACGGTGGGGACGTGAAGTCATGTGACCGTGCTGTAGTTCCTTTATAGCCCAACATTAGCCTCCTTTAGCTTAGCGATGGTGACGTGAGTCATGTGACCGTGCTTTAGTTCCATGGGGATATTCCATTGGACCAGAGAGTTGCTGCCTTCAGGGTCCACCACAGAAACACAACACTCTATCGTCTCTTCATAACCAGAGAAACATCTATTGGAATAAACGTTTCATGAATCAATGTTTTCTCAGTGGGTTTAACCAACACAAGGAATGTGTTTGTGTTCAAGTGTTTCTGCACACTACTTGAATTCCGCCTTCCTGCACATTGGATTAGGATCCGCTGCCACTATACCCTAACTCCATTTACCCCGTCGATGTGAGCTAGTCTGTGTTCTGGTGGGCCCCTGCGGGGACGGTGCATCGATTTGTGATTCGTGCAGCAAACACTGATCGTATCACGCTGCCTCCCGCTGACTGCGCCGACAGGATGAAGTGAACAGGAGCAAACATTCATATCCATGATTGCATTGAGTGAAATTGAAAACAGAGGTGAGCCGAATCAATCATGCATCATGTCGCCACTTAAGTTTGAGTTTCCATTATGAAACATCATCGAGTCAGCGCGGATTCACAGCGTGTTCCCAACCCTCCAACCGAGTCAATATCGCATTTAAAGTGAGGAGGAACATATGGCCGCCTGTTACAGAGGAAAGTTTGATTCCACTTCCTTCATCTGCGCTGTTGTTTTGAACCCTCATCCGTTTATCTCAGCACGGATCATTAGTTTAAGAAGCGGGTTATTGTCGAGCGTCAACATCTGTTGTGTCGCGCGAGAGTGTAGACAATATTCAAAGTCTCTCTCTCTGAATCACAATGAGGCTCGTTGTGTCCTCAGCGGAGAGTTCTGTATGTATTTACATTTATATGGCTTTTCTTCTCCTGCTGCTACTGCTGTGTGTGTGTGTGTGTGTGTGTGTGTGTGTGTGTGTGTGTGTGTGTGTGTGGGTAGAAGAAATTAAAAAGTCTAGGATCACACACACACACACACACACACCACACACACACACACACACACACACACACACACACACACACACACACACACACACACACACACACAGAAATCAGTGCCAGAAAAACAAGTGATGCTTTCGTTTCCTTTCTCCCAATGTAAGTCTGAGCTGTGAACTCACCGCCCACGGTTCTCATCTTCCCTAAGCAGATGTGGAGCCGGTACCATGCAGGGTGGGTTGTTATGGGGGGGTGAGTTCAGGTTTACCAGTGTTAAAGAACTGGTTCTCTCTTATGCTGGATACCTCATAGCCTGGGTGCCAGCCGAATTTAGCCCAGCCCATAACATTTTGGGTCGGGAGGTTCGGTCTGGCTCTGCTCCGTTGGGGGAAACATTATCTCCGATCTTGCGACAGTCGAACCAATCAGGTTGCCAGGGCGGGCTTTATACGATGATGGACAGATGATCAACAGGGACGTAATCGACTACGTCACTAAAGAGCGCTGGGGTTGAATTCGTTTGAATCAAACATGGCTGCCGCTGGAGAGCGAGGATGTTTGGATTCTGCCATCGAGTCTGTCCTACAGGATCTCAACATTGCATTGCATTGCACAGTCATCTTCTACCCTCCTTCTTCCAGCTATCCCGCGTGCGTGCAGCTGAGTTCCGTTGACAACAAGTGTGTGTCGCTTAATCTACGTCACATACTACGTTGCTCTGATTGTAGGTCTATCCAATTGAGGCATTTTTTTTCCTGGTTCGGTTGAAACACGCCCCATAATCAAAGCTCTATGGATCAGTTTCAGACTCACTTTCTGAACAGAATCGTGAGTATGACGTAGTCAGGCTAGATACCTCAGTTCCAAAGACCAGAGTTAATTTCCCTCTCCATTCATTGGACTGAGCCAGAGATTAGAGGCGGGGCTTGAGGGAAACTCAGGTGTGCATGCTATTATCTTTATTATGGATAACAAACATAATGAAGCCTTTCCTTATCCAAGCGTTTTTATTTTGACTTTTAAGGACATGTATGTACTATATTTCCTCAGATCTCAGAGGTTCTCCCGTCTCTCTCCGCTTCCTGTTGGACTTTGAGCCCCGCAGACAGAAGCAGATGTTTTCAGGGTCAGTTTCCACTGAGGCGTCCCTGCCTGGAAACCTAATTCGGAGATCAATTTGAGATTGGTTAACACGCAAAGTGCAGGAGTGTGTTTAAATCTGGGAAAAATCTTTGTAACACACACACACACACACACACACATGCAAGCACACACCCTCCCTCCGTTGGGTAGCAGAGAGCGGTGCACTCAGGCTTGTAAAGCAAATAGCTTCTTTTCCCATCCGCAGTAAATGCTTCCCCGCTGCCGTGCGGGCGGAGGGTGGATTTAAATATTTATCACCTGTAATGATTGTCACATTCACCCCAACACCTGCTGTTCAGGTCACACACACACACACACACACACACACACACACACACACACACACACACACACACACACACACAGAGACCGTGAAACAGATACAGAGGAGGCATGGCTGATGCATATTTATCCCCCCGCTGCTTCTCACCTCTGCCATATGAAATTAGGACAGCACTGAAAATAGGACGAGACATCCACAGCTCTCACATGGACTCTCTCTGCTGGGAGATCACACGCTGAGGATTTACATGTAAATGCTTTTCCCTGCTCTGGTTATTGTTAGGAGTTTAAAGCAATGCTTTCACAAATGAAGCGTGTGCTTCTTTAAACCCGAGACACCTTGTCAATGAAGCAGAGACGCTTTATTCCTGTCTTCATTTAGCTTTCAGCAGCTGCTTCTAGTCTTTTCTCTTCCATGACTGAGGCGTTCACGAGGATGTTCTAATTGGGACATTTCAGACATAATTCAGGGGGATCATTTTGGTACATGTTGCGGACAGATGCTGGGGTCATTTCTAATCCACATACGGTTCTGAAGCTTTCACAAAAGTTGATAGTTGAGACTTTGTATATACAGCGGGTAAAATAAGTATTGGCCACGTCACCATTGCTCTCAGTAAATAGATCTCTAAAGGTGCTGCTGACATGAAATGCTCATCAGCTGTCGGTAACAACCCATGCAATCCACACATGCAAAGAATCAATCCGTAGATGTCCCTATATTAAGTTATATGTATTCAAATGGAATGACACAGGGAAAAGTATTGAACACGCTCACTGACATGTATTTAATACTTGGTACAGAAGCCTCTGTTGGTAATGACAGCTTCACGACGCCTCCTGTATGGAGAAACCAGTCTCATGCTCAGGTGGGATTTTGGAGTCTTGCAGGTTCCGTGGGCCTCTTCTGTGAACTCTGGTCTTCAGTTCTTTCCATAGATTTTCTATAGGATCCAAGTCAGGTGATTGGCTGGGCCACTCAGCTTCATTTTCTTTCTCTGAAACCAATTTTCCAAATGAGTTTTCTCAGAATCCTAAATTGAGACTTGTTTTCCAGGTGTCCTCACCTGACCCTTTTCCCTCTGTCTGACTTTCTGAAAATCTAAAAATTACTGATTTTTTTCCCTCAAAATTCAGACTTTGTGATGATCTAAATCCCGTGCAGATATGATGTTTTTTGGTCAATAGTTGTCAAAATATGTACTTTGGTTTGAGGGTGCAAGCCGACAGTAAGAGGGAGCAGAGCCCATGTGTGTCCACATAAACACACACCTGTAATACTGTGTATCCTTACCACTGTGTGTCTGTGTGGTTCCTGTTCAACACATCAGCAGGAAAACCTGGCTCTATTTGTCCATGAATATACTACATTTAAAAAGTTTGTCTCTTTGACTACTTTAATTTCACTTCTGAGTTAACAGGCGGCGGTGTGAATCCCTGTTTCTATGGTTACCTGCAGCTTAATATTCTAAATCACTGTGCAGTGATTTAGAAAAGAGGAGTGTGATTCACACGTTAAGCTCCATACGACGCTTAATATTCCCCCGAATAATCTCCCTGGTGTTTAACCGATAAGGACTTGTCAAGAAGCCCAAACTAAATATTAAAAAAAGACATCAGAGTGTGTGTGAGACATCAGAGTGTGTGAGACATCAGACTGTGTGTGAGTCTCACCGGAGGACGACGTGCTGCTGATGAAGCTCCAAATAAAAAAGTGAATCATATGCCTGCAGCCGCCGTGACCTTTCTGTGACTCCAGACTCCGTGAGCCGGAGACAGGGAATCACAGGAAGTAGAGCAGAAACAGTGTGTGTGTGTTTGTGTGTGTGTGTGTGTGTGTGTGTGTGTGTGTGTGTGTGTGTGTGTGTGTGTGTGTGTGTGTGTGTGTGTGTGTGTGTGTCATGGTAACGGTACAATTCCTGACCTCGCCCTGTCACACTGACTGTACACTGATACACACTGCTCTGAATTTAAAATGATGATCAGACTCGCGTGTCAGCAGTTTGTGTACAAACAGAACCCAGTGGTGTGTGTGTGTGTGTGTGTGTGTGTGTGTTCACTGTCCCTCTGCATGGCTGAACCTCATCTCTATTCTTGGCAGGAGGCGGGGAGTGGAGGGTTCATCAGGGTATTTTTGACTTTGCTGAATGTTGTCGGTTGTTTGAGTCCCTCAGCGGGGGCGTTCACAGGGTGACAGCAGGGGAAGGGAGCGGATCAGAGGCAAAAGTAAAAAAGAGGAGACTGGGGTGTTAAATGAAGAGGCAAGAACACATTACCAAATCTAACAGGTACTAAAATAAGTTTAACCCAAAAAAAAGAAAATGAATCTGAATAAAAAGCGACAAACAGAAACAAAGTGTGTTCATTTATTCTGCAGAATGTTGTTCTCCCACCGTTCCAGAGGCTCGGACCAGCCTACGTCGCCTCTGGTTAGTTGCATTTGTTGTTTAGGTTTAAGGACATGACATGAGATTGGTTAGGCGGCGTAAACATATCAAGCTAAGCCAGTCAGAGGCGGAGTAGGGCGGGACAAACACCCTCTGCTGTTGTGTTGCAATGGGAACAATGGACATCTGATTTCTGTGCAATGGAACATTTTTAGCAACCAATGCAGGACCCAACAGAAGAGAGCTGGATAACTAGCATGACGCTAACTCTGGAGCTATGTGTTTGTTTCTGTTATTTCATATTTCAACATTTATTTGTTAGCTGTTTTTTTTTATAGTAAATTAATAATTATTTATCTCTTTGTTTTTGATCAAGTCATTCTTTATGCTTTTATTCTGAAGGAGGTTTTGGGCACCGTGTGATCAGTATGTATTGGGTTGTGGTGATTGGGTTTTTCCACCAGATAACAGAAATGTGTTATTACCCTTCAAATGTTTTGAGGACATTTGAGTTTTTATCAGAAATATCAGAATTCTGAGATTTTTTGCATAATTCAGTCTTTTGTTCTCAAATACTTGTATGTTGACGTTTTTCAAAAACTTCTAAGCATTCTTGGTTCTTAAAACCTCAGAATTCTGACTTTTTTTTTCTCAACACTCAGAATTGTTGTCATGATCCGTGTCTCGTGTCTGTCATGTCCTTGTGTTGTGTTTCATTTTGAAATGTTGTCCCTCTTGTGTCACTCGTTAAGCTTCACTTCCTGTCTGCGTTTCCCTCCTGTGGCTGATTGTGTCATTGTGTTCACCTGTTGCCCCTGTGTTTCTCCTCCCCCTTCCAGCTGTCTCTCCTCTTGTGAATACCCTTGTGTATTTAGTCCCTGTTCCCCTTTTGTCTGTCGTTCGGTCGTCATCATTTCTTCCCTGATCCCGTCCATGTTACCTGCCTGTTCCTGTCGCCCTTCATGTCTGGAGCTAAGTGTTTTTCATGTCCTGTGTTCCCCTTGCTTCATGTTTTCATCAACAGCTTTTGAATAAAGCTCGCTTTTTGTTCGGGACCCTTACCTGCCTCCCCTTGATGTACTGCACTGGGTCCTGTTTCCCAACCCTGAGACTTTTTATCAAAACTCATTTTTTTGATCCTCAGAATTCTGAGATGTTTGATGATCTAAATGCTGTTCAGATGTGAAGTTTTTTTGGTAAAGACTATATCTGAATTATTTTATTTGAAGTAATTCTTTGTGCTTTTATTTTGAAGGAGATTTAGGGCACCGGCTGATCAGTATATATATTGGACGCTGGTGGTGGTGGGATTGGCGCAGGTAACAGGTGAAGTATTGGAACACTGCATAAGTGGATGTAATAATCTCCTTTCCCACTGCTTACCAAATCACGCTGCAAGAACCCGTGGCAGTTTTGACAGTTTACACCTTTAGACCTGAAAAAATGAGTGAACTAAACAGGAAGTTCCATATTTATTCATCAGTGTTGACTTTCCAATCATCCCCTCTCAAACAAGTAGGTCAACAGAACCCAGAACTTTGTGATGGTAAAAGTTTTCTGCACAAAACTTCCAATCGGTCCTGTTTTCTTCCAGAGAGAAACTTTTTGTATTTCATTAAAAGTATTTGAGGAGAAGCATCTCAAGAGTAGTTCCCCCGGAGCTGCAGGGACAGCAGATTATCAGCAGCGGAGGATTGGATCAATCTGTCTTTGGAAATCAATAAAGTGGTTCACACAGCAGGTACGGTCGGGTCCTCAGGGGCAGGAAACACTTCAAACATCCCTAACAGAGAAGAGCAGCGCTGCTGTTGAATCCACGACTTCCCGAGGGTCCTACACCTTGAGAGGGATGTTATTCACCCAGACGGTCCTCAGAGGAAGAGACAAACTCCAGGCATACACAGAGGGGAGAAGTAGAGCGAGAGTCTGTCAGACTTTACATAACAAAGACCTGGAACTGGTGTGTATCAGAAGCTGAACCAAACACACACGATTTATGCAGCCGTGCATGTTAGTCCCACAAAGATGATGAGGTTTTGGAAAGGCTGCTTGATATTCAGCACGAGCGCTGCACCGTCAATCGCCTCAGAGATGGGGTGAAGCCTCAGAGACCCCGGGGGAAAACAGAGAGGTGGGAAGCGCTCAGTCCAAAGGGAGCTTTACCGTTGTCATGTAGCGCCGTGGGATCGTCCTGCACATCACATCTGAAGAGGCCAGCTGACTGATGGATGAGGTGGGCTTTGATATCCGGAAATGAAATGAAAGCATGAGGACGCTTCACTCCATGCTGTAGGACACAATGAGGCAAGCTAGCAGCTAAGCTAATGCAGCTAGCTTGCCAGATTTAGCCAATATTCAAGCACATCTGCACATTGAAAGCCCAGATAAAGCAGATAGGCACAGGCAACTAGTTCTTGTACCTTTTGTGGGGGGTTGTTCTGCCGGATACGAGAAGGCTGACCGCCCAAAAGTACTTTCTCTTAATCACAATCCCCTCGGGTAGAAGCTCCAGTTCATGGGTTTTGATCTTTAGTTGTTATTTAGTGTCCAGACACTAAACCGAGTTGACTTGCTGTCCAGTGTTTGATGAATCACGTTGTTTTATTCATATTCTAACATTTACTTCTGAAACAGTATGGAGCGTCTCTAGTATTTTTGGACCAAGTCATTGTCTGCAATAAAGTCTTTGAATTCAAGTCCAAACGAAGACGGACGAGTCACAGGATCTTTGGGCTTCAAGTCCCAAACAAGTCTTTATGTCCCCAATTTTGACTCGAGCGTTTTGCACACCGCCTCATATTTTGTTGACCACTGCTTGGATCAGACGAGGTTGATGTTTGAGGACAGAATGTCAAAATGAAGCGACAAAAACAGTGAAAGTCGAGAAAGGACACCATGGTAGTGACCTGTCAATCACACGGTAGCCCCGCCCTATGGACCCATTTACGTTTCACCCGTAAATGGGTCCATAATTTACTGATTGAACATCATGCTGTGTTGAAGGAGACTTGAAACTAGAGACTGACACCATGAAGTCACCGGGAAAACGTTTTCTGAGGGAGTGACTCAAGAGAGAGGAGGGATAATTTTCTCATAGACTTCTATTCACTTTGACCAACAGCTGTCAGATTCTCAGTGGGAATGAAGACGTGTGTGTGTGTGTGTGTGTGTGTGTGTGTGTGTGTGTGTGTGTATTACTGATGCACCTCATGTTAAACACTCACACTGCCTGCTCATTTAAATCAGACCTATCTCCAGACACCCCGCCACACAGATCTGCAGAAGTGAGTGGTAATCTGGGGGATCTGCTGCAGGATTTACCGCTGTATGTGTAATTCAGTTTGTCCTCCACCACCCCGGCTGTGTTTTAATTAGACAAACCCAATTTCACTCAGACACTATCTCTACTTTATTCCCCGTCATATCAGACCCTTTGCTTATTAAGTTCTTCAGAGAATGAACTACAATCTGCACATTCTGCCTCCAGGTTTACTCTCTCCTCCGTCAGTCAGCTCCCGGTTCAGGGGAGGGAAGACGGCAAAGTGTCGTCATGTCGGCTCCCGTCAGGCGCCTGGCCCCCAGAACAGGAAGATACAGAAGCCCTCGCGGCATAAGGAAGGGAACTTTGATTCCAATCCGTGTTTCAGTGCCAAATCCAACCCTCCACGCCGATCAGAAGTCTGTCAGTCCTTCTGTACTCACTTTTGAAACAAGGGAAATCTGTGAACTGCTTCCACAGATTTTGCACGCCATGTAAAGATCCCATTCGCATACCACTTCTGCCACAACGCTTCATACAACCTGACAAGTAGTGTCATAAAGGGGGGGTTCAAGGAAGGCTGGATCCAAACGCAGTATCATTAAGTCACCTGTGAGACGCTTTTCTCCAGAGCGACTTACACACACTCAGTGCTGAGGACAATCCCCACAGGAGCAACTGGGGGTGAGGTGTCTCAGGGACTACAGTGGGGATTGAACCAGTGCTCCCCTGATCCAGAGATTAGAGCATTATCCCACTGAGCCACAGCCTCTTCAACAGGGGGGGTATAACAGGATGAACAAAAAGGGAGCTTTATTAAATAAAAAGCTGGAACACACACACACACACACACACACACACACACACACACACACACACACACACACACACACACACACTAACATTGATCCCAATTTGGGATTGTTTTGTGTTTCAGCAGCATAAAAACAAGGCAATGTAAATACAATAAAATAGCTTTTAAAAGAAAGCACAAACAAAAACTCAAATACAAAGCCTGATATTATATGTACAATACGTGGAATATTGAATAGAACACAACTAGAATTTACAGAATGGTTTAAGTCCAGTTATCCCAGTGAAGCTATGGAGCAGAGCTGTCAGCCAGAGGTGAACTGCTGTACAGGGTTATGGCGGTGGGCAGGAATGTTTTCCTGTAGCGTCCTCGGAGACGAGAGAAATCCAGAAAAATGCAGACAAGAAACCAGGAACCGAAGGAGGGAAACACTGGAAGTAAAAAAAGAACAAGCAGGGAATACATTTCAAAATGAAACAGGAAACCGTCGCTTGTTTTGCACATTATTAAGTATAGAGTAAAGCTCCGTTCTAAAGATGAAGTAATGGAGGCGTGGATTTATCAAGAAGTGATCTGACCCCTGCTGCAGGCTGGAGCAGAGCTCTCCAACATTTCTCTATCTGCATATACAGCACATTTAAAACAGTGCCGTACAGGGAACAAGAAAAAAGATAAAAACGATATAGAATAATACAGAGAATAGAATCAGAGAACAGAATCAGAGAACAGAATCAGAGAATAATACAGAGAATAGAATCAGAGAACAGAATCAGAGAACAGAATCAGAGAATAGAATCAGAGAACAGAATCAGAGAACAGAATCAGAGAATAATACAGAGAATAGAATCAGAGAACAGAATCAGAGAACAGAATCAGAGAATAGAATCAGAGAACAGAATCAGAGAACAGAATCAGAGAATAATACAGAGAACAGAATCAGAGAACAGAATCAGAGAACAGAATCAGAGAATAGAATCAGAGAACAGAATCAGAGAACAGAATCAGAGAACAGAATCAGAGAATAGAATGAGAGAATAGAATCAGAGAATAGAATCAGAGAACAGAATCAGAGAGCAGAATAACACAGAGAATAGAATCAGAGAACAGAATCAGAGAATAGAATCAGAGAACAGAATCAGAGAACAGAATCAGAGAACAGAATCAGAGAATAGAATCAGAGAACAGAATCAGAGAACAGAATCAGAGAACAGAATCAGAGAAGAGAATCAGAGAACAGAATCAGAGAACAGAATCAGAGAACAGAATCAGAGAACAGAATCAGAGAAGAGAATCAGAGAATAGAATCAGAGAATAGAATCAGAGAATAGAATCAGAGAATAGAATCAGAGAACAGAATCAGAGAAGAGAATCAGAGAACAGAATCAGAGAATAGAATCAGAGAATAGAATCAGAGAATAGAATCAGAGAATAGAATCAGAGAATAGAATCAGAGAATAGAATCAGAGAATAACACAGAGAATAGAATCAGAGAATAGAATCAGAGAACAGAATCAGAGAACAGAATCAGAGAACAGAATCAGAGAAGAGAATCAGAGAATAGAATCAGAGAATAACACAGAGAATAGAATCAGAGAATAGAATCAGAGAATAGAATCAGAGAAGAGAATCAGAGAATAGAATCAGAGAAGAGAATCAGAGAATAGAATCAGAGAACAGAATCAGAGAACAGAATCAGAGAACAGAATCAGAGAATAGAATCAGAGAATAGAATCAGAGAATAGAATCAGAGAACAGAATCAGAGAGCAGAATAACACAGAGAATAGAATCAGAGAATAGAATCAGAGAATAGAATCAGAGAACAGAATAACACAGAGAACAGAATCAGAGAATAGAATCAGAGAATAGAATCAGAGAACAGAATCAGAGAACAGAATAACACAGAGAACAGAATCAGAGAATAGAATCAGAGAACAGAATCAGAGAATAGAATCAGAGAATAGAATCAGAGAACAGAATCAGAGAACAGAATAACACAGAGAACAGAATCAGAGAATAGAATCAGAGAATAGAATCAGAGAATAGAATCAGAGAATAGAATCAGAGAACAGAATCAGAGAATAGAATCAGAGAATAGAATCAGAGAACAGAATCAGAGAACAGAATAACACAGAGAACAGAATCAGAGAATAGAATCAGAGAATAGAATCAGAGAATAGAATCAGAGAATAGAATCAGAGAACATAATCAGAGAATAGAATCAGAGAATAGAATCAGAGAATAGAATCAGAGAACAGAATCAGAGAATAGAATCAGAGAACAGAATCAGAGAATAGAATCAGAGAACAGAATCAGAGAATAGAATCAGAGAATAATACAGAGAATAGAATCAGAGAATAGAATCAGAGAACAGAATCAGAGAACAGAATCAGAGAATAGAATCAGAGAATAGAATCAGAGAATAGAATCAGAGAATAGAATCAGAGAAGAGAATCAGAGAAGAGAATCACACAGAGAACAGAATCAGAGAACAGAATCAGAGAAGAGAATCAGAGAATAGAATCAGAGAATAGAATCAGAGAATAGAATCAGAGAATAGAATCAGAGAACAGAATCAGAGAACAGAATCAGAGAACAGAATCAGAGAATAGAATCAGAGAATAGAATCAGAGAATAGAATCAGAGAATAGAATCAGAGAAGAGAATCAGAGAACAGAATCAGAGAACAGAATCAGAGAATAGAATCAGAGAATAGAATCAGAGAATAGAATCAGAGAATAGAATCAGAGAATAGAATCAGAGAACAGAATCAGAGAATAGAATCAGAGAATAGAATCAGAGAATAGAATCAGAGAATAGAATCAGAGAACAGAATCAGAGAACAGAATCAGAGAATAGAATCAGAGAATAGAATCAGAGAATAGAATCAGAGAATAGAATCAGAGAATAGAATCAGAGAATAGAATCAGAGAATAGAATCAGAGAATAATACAGAGAATAGAATCAGAGAATAGAATCACACAGAGAACAGAATCAGAGAACAGAATCAGAGAATAGAATCAGAGAATAGAATCAGAGAATAATACAGAGAATAGAATCAGAGAATAGAATCAGAGAATAGAATCAGAGAAGAGAATCAGAGAATAGAATCAGAGAAGAGAATCAGAGAATAGAATCAGAGAAGAGAATCAGAGAATAGAATCAGAGAAGAGAATCAGAGAATAGAATCAGAGAAGAGAATCAGAGAATAGAATCAGAGAACAGAATCAGAGAATAGAATCAGAGAAGAGAATCAGAGAATAGAATCAGAGAACAGAATCAGAGAATAGAATCAGAGAATAGAATCAGAGAACAGAATCAGAGAATAGAATCAGAGAATAGAATCAGAGAATAGAATCAGAGAATAGAATCAGAGAATAATACAGAGAATAGAATCAGAGAACAGAATCAGAGAATAGAATCAGAGAATAATACAGAGAACAGAATCAGAGAATAATACAGAGAATAGAATCAGAGAACAGAATCAGAGAATAGAATCAGAGAATAGAATCAGAGAATAGAATCAGAGAACAGAATCAGAGAATAGAATCAGAGAATAGAATCAGAGAACAGAATCAGAACAGAATCAGAGAATAGAATCAGAGAACAGAATCAGAACAGAATCAGAGAATAGAATCAGAGAATAGAATCAGAGAATAGAATCAGAGAACAGAATCAGAGAATAGAATCAGAGAACAGAATCAGAACAGAATCAGAGAATAGAATCAGAGAATAGAATCAGAGAACAGAATCAGAGAATAGAATCAGAGAACAGAATCAGAGAATAGAATCAGAGAATAGAATCAGAGAACAGAATCAGAGAACAGAATCAGAGAATAGAATCAGAGAACAGAATCAGAACAGAATCAGAGAATAGAATCAGAGAACAGAATCAGAGAATAGAATCAGAGAACAGAATCAGAGAATAGAATCAGAGAACAGAATCAGAACAGAATCAGAGAACAGAATCAGAGAATAGAATCAGAGAACAGAATCAGAGAATAGAATCAGAGAACAGAATCAGAGAATAGAATCAGAGAATAGAATCAGAGAATAGAATCAGAGAACAGAATCAGAACAGAATCAGAGAATAGAATCAGAGAATAGAATCAGAGAACAGAATCAGAGAATAGAATCAGAGAACAGAATCAGAACAGAATCAGAGAACAGAATCAGAGAATAGAATCAGAGAACAGAATCAGAGAATAGAATCAGAGAACAGAATCAGAGAATAGAATCAGAGAATAGAATCAGAGAACAGAATCAGAACAGAATCAGAGAATAGAATCAGAGAATAGAATCAGAGAATAGAATCAGAGAACAGAATCAGAACAGAATCAGAGAACAGAATCAGAGAATAGAATCAGAGAATAGAATCAGAGAATAGAATCAGAGAATAGAATCAGAGAACAGAATCAGAGAGCAGAATCAGAGAATAGAATCAGAGAATAGAATCAGAGAACAGAATCAGAGAATAGAATCAGAGAATAATACAGAGAATAGAATCAGAGAATAGAATCAGAGAATAGAATCAGAGAACAGAATCAGAACAGAATCAGAGAACAGAATCAGAGAATAGAATCAGAGAATAGAATCAGAGAACAGAATCAGAGAACAGAATCAGAGAATAGAATCAGAGAACAGAATCAGAGAATAGAATCAGAGAACAGAATCAGAACAGAATCAGAGAACAGAATCAGAGAATAGAATCAGAGAATAGAATCAGAGAATAGAATCAGAGAATAGAATCAGAGAACAGAATCAGAGAATAGAATCAGAGAACAGAATCAGAGAATAGAATCAGAGAATAGAATCAGAGAACAGAATCAGAACAGAATCAGAGAATAGAATCAGAGAATAGAATCAGAGAACAGAATCAGAGAACAGAATCAGAGAATAGAATCAGAGAACAGAATCAGAGAATAGAATCAGAACAGAATCAGAGAATAGAATCAGAGAATAGAATCAGAGAACAGAATCAGAGAACAGAATCAGAGAATAGAATCAGAGAACAGAATCAGAGAATAGAATCAGAGAATAGAATCAGAGAATAGAATCAGAGAATAGAATCAGAGAATAGAATCAGAGAATAGAATCAGAGAACAGAATCAGAGAACAGAATCAGAGAACAGAATCAGAGAATAGAATCAGAGAATAGAATCAGAGAATAGAATCAGAGAATAGAATCAGAGAACAGAATCAGAGAACAGAATCAGAGAATAGAATCAGAGAATAGAATCAGAGAACAGAATCAGAACAGAATCAGAGAATAGAATCAGAGAATAGAATCAGAGAACAGAATCAGAGAACAGAATCAGAGAATAGAATCAGAGAACAGAATCAGAGAATAGAATCAGAGAATAGAATCAGAGAATAGAATCAGAGAACAGAATCAGAGAATAGAATCAGAGAACAGAATCAGAGAACAGAATCAGAGAATAGAATCAGAGAACAGAATCAGAGAATAGAATCAGAGAACAGAATCAGAGAATAGAATCAGAGAACAGAATCAGAGAATAGAATCAGAGAACAGAATCAGAGAATAGAATCAGAGAACAGAATCAGAGAACAGAATCAGAGAACAGAATCAGAGAACAGAATCAGGAACACAATAGAAATGTCAAGTTCAACTGTTATTAAAAGCCAGTGGAAAGAGGAGGGTTTTTAGAGGAGATTTAAAACGTTCAATGGACTGAGCAGTTCTGATTTGTACTGGGAGGCTGTTCCACAGACTGGGAGCTGCAGCAGCGAAAGCCCGGTCCCCTCGGCTCTTCCTCCTGCACAGAGGAACCACCAACAGGTGCTGCTGAGCGGGGCGCATTGCTCTAGCTGGTGGTGCCAGTCCACGCAACCACTTGAAAACAGTAAGGTCATCATCAGCTGTCACATTTTTTAGAAACGCTTTCCTGCTGTTGCTGTCAACTCTGGTGTGGGGTTGCTGGTCTGGTATCAGCTGTGTGACTGGTTTACTGACTGATTGCAGGTAATTATCTTATGTCAATTTGACTGAATTAGGAAATTACACATGGGGACACGGGTCTACAAAACGACTTCAAAGCCTTTAGATATTTCTTTAGCTCTTAGGGAGTCTTTAAGACCCAGGAAGCGAGCTAGAAAAAAAACCAGTACACCAGGCCCAGGTGAGCTGAGTGTGATTCATTGATACCTGCAGGTGAGGGGCACGCCATGATGTCACACAGGTGCGTCCCGCGTCATAGATATTACACAGCTGACTAAACCTCTACATTCATGCCTACTGTGGAGGAAATCAGAGAGAAAGCAGAGAGTCGGTCAGATTTGACCCAAACACAAAGGGAGTGTTGCACTCTGGGTAATGTAGTTTGCAGTGTTTAGCAGCGAAGGAAGAAATACGAACAAAAAGGCGTATTTTTTCCAAACTAAGGGCTCAGTGGGGAGTGTTGTACGCTGCACAGGTCGAGGAGACTTCATGATGTTAGTCTATAAATATGACAGACCCCCCCCCCCCTCGTGGTTAAAGGTCACGCCGCTCTCACCCCTGGCTCATCCTCACTGTGACAGGATGACCTTTGACACCTGCAGTGCCTTATCTCTGGATGTTCTTCTACTTGTCCGACAGTTTACTGATTATTTATGTTCATAGTCCTACTGTAAATGTATATTTATAATACTGCTTCACTTCTGTTCCTTCTTTATGTTCATACTTACATTGTTTGTTTCTTATGCCATGACTTGTATTGGGTTATGCTGCTGCAACACAAACATTTCCCAGTCTGGGATCAATACAGTCATTCTTATCTTATCTTATGTTAGTTCTTCTCGAGCAGCGGCATACTAACAAGACTGATTCATATTTAACAACTGTGAGGAAACAAAATAGAGTCCATTTTACGGTGAGGATAATCCTCCATTCAACTCATCACTCAAAGGACTCAACGTCTGGGTTTCTTTGCAATTTGAAAGCTAATTTCTCTGATGCATTCAAATCCAAAAGGATGCTGTTCACTCACCATGGATGCATAGAGAGGATGAACTCCATGTTTCTCCTCAATGCTAAACATAAGTCCTAGCAGTTACCCTTCTGCAGTTCCCTTTGCTCTCTCTAAAGACAGATAGAAATGTACATTACATGTTACTTGTTAGATGCTTTTATCCAAAGTGACTAACATACATACTGTTGAAAATCCCCGCAGGAGCAATTTGAAGGTGAAGTGTCTTGCCTAGAGACACAACGACATGCTGACTGCAGTGGGACTCAAACCCGCCAGAGCCTCCAACAAACCCCAGCTGTGCCTCAGTGTTGGTCACCAAGAAGCTGAACACTGGTAGCTCATTGAGGATTAAATTGGGATTTCTGGAAAACCAACTTGACAATTCACAGGTGAATCCAAGTTTGCCATTTAATTTTGGTCGGTCAATCTCAAGGTTCATCTGTCTGTCACTTATTAAACAACCCAGCACTCCATTTGTGCTGCAGAGAGTTATACAGGCAAAAAGAACAAGATGAAACCATTGCATGAGGGGAACCTGATTTGAAGTATAAGGAATGGATAAAAATCTTAGAATTAAAGAACAAGTTACTATTTTTGCAGGAAGATGAGAAAATGATGTGCAAAACCTGATGACTATCATCTGGTAAGGACATAAATAATGAAAATAACTGCTGTCTTTACGATCTATGTCCTGAATCCCCTCCTCCTCTTCCTCCAGGTGTGGGGTTTTTTCCCAGCGTGAAGATCGACCGAGACTCCGAAGGCTTTTATCTCCCGCTGTGCTTCTGCAGAAGTTCTGTGTGAGCCTTGCCGGCCTCCACGCTCTGAAGGAACCTGCATCTTATCAGTCCTGTCAGAGGGCACAGTGCTCCCTTTACATGGTGTGTGTTCAGAGAAACAATCCTTTCAGTCGGAGGTTTGATGTTCGAAGCAAGGAAAGATACGTTTTGTGCAATTTATTTTATAGAAATACAAAGGTGCACACTAAAGCATGCTGGTTGAATATAGGACAGAACACACAACTTTCTGTCCAAAATAAATATATATAATATAAAGTGAGGGACAGCAGGCTGAGCGCTCTGTGAAATGAGACGGCCTGGCCGATGGAGCACTTCCTGTTTGCATCACCCTGCTGGTCCGGAGCACTGAGTGGAGAAGGAGAGTGCCATGGTCGTTTACTCGACGGAAAAAAAGGATTTTCAGGAATTCATCTAAAATAAATCTTTATGAATACCAGCACATTTTAAATTATAGCTGATGAAAGAAAGGTAGCTGCAGGGAAGTAAGGAGCCTTATTTATCCAATGCAATATACAATATTTAAGGGAACACCATACAATATACAATGTTCAACCCCCCCCAACTCAACATTTGGCAGCCCTGGTTTAGACGCTGGTCATAAACTCTGTCAGTCGACTCTTTTTATATCGGGGTTTCAAACAGGCACAAGACCACCGACAGCGCCATGTGTCACAAAGTACAATTCAGCTTTAAAATCAACCTCAAAATCCAGGCTCACAGTGACAGCAAATTAGCCGGGTTGAAATGTCCAAACCAAGACGAGAGGATCTGGATTAAATGACAGTCCTTCATCAGAGGGTGGTGTGGAGACACACTGCATACACCCAGCCCTGTGAGGGTACAAGTACATGAAGGAGGGGGGAGAAGTACGCAGCTCCTGTACTTCAGTAAAAGTAGAAGTACTCAGGTCTTGTATTTGAGTAAAGTAGAAGTACTCAGGTCTTGAGTAAAGTAGAAGTACTCAGGTCTTGAGTAAAAGTAGAAGTACTCAGGTCTTGAGTAAAGTAGAAGTACTCAGGTCTTGTGCTTGAGTAAAGTAGAAGTACTCAGATCTTGAGTAAAAGTAGAAGTACTCAGGTCTTGAGTAAAGTAGAAGTACTCAGGTCTTGTGCTTGAGTAAAGTAGAAGTACTCAGATCTTGAGTAAAAGTAGAAGTACTCAGATCTTGAGTAAAAGTAGAAGTACTCAGATCTTGTACTTGAGTAAAGTAGAAGTACTCAGGTCTTGTACTTGAGTAAAGTAGAAGTACTCAGATCTTGTATTTGAGTAAAGTAGAAGTACTCAGGTCTTGTACTTGAGTAAAGTAGAAGTACTCAGATCTTGTATTTGAGTAAAGTAGAAGTACTCAGGTCTTGTGCTTGAGTAAAGTAGAAGTACTCAGATCTTGTGCTTGAGTAAAGTAGAAGTACTCAGGTCTTGTTCTTGATTAAAGTAGAAGTACTCAGGTCTTGTACTTGAGTAAAGTAGAAGTACTCAGGTCTTGTACTTGAGTAAAGTAGAAGTACTCAGGTCTTGTACTTGAGTAAAGTAGAAGTACTCAGGTCTGTACTTGATTGATATGAATTGATGAACAGATGATTCCATGTTCATTTATAAGGGTTATGAAAGCTTCCCTCGTTGGGAACTCTGGATAAAGACATCACTCTGTGGAGATCTCATATCTGCCTGTTTTACTTTGACCAACAGAGGGTTTGTGTGCAAATGAAGTCTCATGAGATGAACCCTTTTGCAAACCGATTGGCTGGAAAGCTTCAAAGCTTCAAAGCTCATCTCGCCATCACTACAGTAGCCTATGGGGAAAAGGGAAGTAACATCAGAGACACTACACTACACATGCAGCCCAGAGGAGAAGGGAAGAGAGATGCAGCTCGTCAGATGCAGGTCCTCACTGGGGATTGGGACCACCTGAGGGAGAGGCTGCACCTGCAGGGAGACAATCAGAGGAAGGGGGAGACACACAAACACAACACGGGACGCACTTATACACTCCTTCTTTAATTAGTAAGATCAGAAGTGAAATGAAGGCAAATTGAGACGCAGCGTTAATTGTTATTGACATGTATTTTTGTTGCTCTGAGCACCACATCAGAGACGACAGACATCCTGAGTGTCAACATGCATGTGTGTGTGTGTGTGTGTGTGTGTGTGTGTGTGTGTGTGTGTGTGTGTGTGTGTGTGTGTGTGTGTGTGTGTGTGTGTGTGTGTGTGTGTGTGTGTGTGTGTGTGTGTGTGTGTCAGAAGCAGTGGTTGAAAGCCCCCTGACCCTGACCGGTGTGTAAATGTTTAATTGTTTGTGAGAATCTGTGTTTTTATAACGAGGTTTCTTGGTAGATTTTTATTTGTGACAGACGACTCTTAATAATCACTCACCAGTTTAAGTCCCTTAAGACAAGGGTACGGTGGAATAGTCCAAAAATCTGCTCCTATGGTCTATCTATCAGCTGTTCCTTGACCTCTGTGTGAAAGGTCCCGGGGTTAAGGAACAGTGGATAGGAGAACTCAACAGGACTGAGGAACAGAGGCTGCTTTGAGAACCCGACTGATCGACACTATCCACGTATTGATGATGAAGGCCGTCCTTAATGAGCGTCTGCTGTGGGGAACTACAGCTCCTCTAAAGCTACTGAGAGCCTCTCCTCTGCACCGTGCTCTCTGATGGTGCTGTTTCTGCTTTATGAACCAGGACAGTAGAGACAGATACTCTGCATTACAAACCCCCCCCCCCCCCGGTCTCCACGTATTAACCCACATGAATCCAATACGTATGATTATATGTGCTCCTCTCCTCTCCTAAAGGAAGGCCCAGTGTTTCCTAAAGGAGGTGATAAAGGAAGGTCCAGTGTTTCCTAAAGGAGGTTATAGAGGAAGGTCCAGTGTTTCCTAAAGGAGGTTATAGAGGAAGGCCCAGTGTTTCCTAAAGGAGGTTATAAAGGAAGGCCCAGTGTTTCCTAAAGGAGGTGATAAAGGAAGGTCCGGTGTTTCCTAAAGGAGGTGATAAAGGTAGGTCCAGTGTTTCCTAAAGGAGGTGATAAAGGAAGGTCCGGTGTTTCCTAAAGGAGGTGATAAAGGAAGGTCCGGTGTTTCCTAAAGGAGGTGATAAAGGAAGGCCCAGTGTTTCCTAAAGGGGGTTATAAAGGAAGGCCCAGTGCTTCCTAAAGGAGGTGATAAAGGAAGGTCCGGTGTTTCCTAAAGGAGGTTATAAAGGAAGGTCCAGAGCTCCTTTCCTCTCATCTGGAGAATCAGAACAGCTCTTATCATGGCGGCCACTGAGGGGCTCCCGGGTCATTTTGCTCCGTTAGGAACCTTCCTAACATAAACTGAATATTCCACCTCAACCCAAGACTCCCCGGGCGCCGTACACTAGGATGGGTCAAATGCAGGATGTACATTTCCCCTCTGTGGGACCAGTAAGGGTTCCTTCTTCCTCTTCCCCTACTACTGGGAATTGATCACCAGCTGGATGGACGGCACTTTGCTTTATATTATAAGTCATAACTCCAAATTGTAAAATAGAGGACCATCCTGAAGCTGTGTCTTGTGGTTTGGTGTGAGCCTCAGAGGGATTTTAAAAACGATATCTTCTTTAAATATTATGTGACCACTGATTGAACGTCCTGGTACTGAAAATCAGCCCTAATCCCCCGGGTGATTGGATTTTTAAAGTCTGGTTCTTGTTTCTTTTTATGTGAGATTCCTATTTTGTTGTCAACTTGCGTATTCTCTCGGGCAGGAATCGTGAATTCAAAGTGTCTGTTTCCTGCAGACACACAGAAACAGAGCAACAGGTGGACGGGACTTTCGGCACAATGTTGAATCCAGCAGCTCGTCTGTTTCCTGTCTGTCATTTCATGATGTGAGACAACAAGAGGAGTTATGAAAAGAAATACAAAGACAACAATAATCTGTGCAGTCATTCAGAGATGTCTGTGGTGGCTGCACGACACATGTTAAATCCTCATTGTTAACCATGAAGCGTCTTTGAGTGAGCAGTTTCTGATCCACAGAGAGTCAGAGGGAGTGCAGAGAAGGAGGGGGAGGAATATTCGAAGGCTCGCCCCAGAAGAGAGGAGGTTACATGAGTCTGGAACAGGAAACACCTTGGAGGAGGAAGAGAGGGCGGGAAGAGGAAGGTGAAGGGAGCTCTGAGCGGTAGCAGGGTTTCCTCTAAACCTGGCACCAGGGTCTCTGCTCCCTCTCACTGGGGGCGTCCCCCTCAAACCAAAATGCAGATTCTCCCCTTAAAATGTCAAAGTGCTGCCAGAAAACAATCTCTCTGTGAGTCAGAAAGGGTTTAATGAGTCCAGAGATATGGAGATGGGGTCAGATGTCTGGTCAGACGGCAGAGACAGCTTACGGAGAATAACTAGGGGATGGATGTCCGGTGGGTCTGCGGGGGACGCGTGGCAGGCAGCAGGCTGACACTGAGACTGAGATTTCTGATCCTTTCTTTTACTCTCCTTTCTTCTGGAGAGGAAGTAAATAAACTCTGGATGTATTTGTTGTTGGAGGTGCAATATATGACTCAGCAGCTTTAAGACATGAAGACACTATTATTTTTAGCTTCTCTCTGATGCAGGATTTACATCTGGAAGTGGGCGGGGCTTACTGTAAACAGGAAGTGACGTTGGCGTCTCATGCTGTATTTCTCTACCTTGCTAACACAGCAAGAGTCCTACAGTTCGGCTTCCAGTGAACCCTGACTGAACCCTGACTGAACCCCTCTGTGGATGTAGGAGTGAAGCTGGAAAAGAGCAGAACTTGTCTCCAGAAATGAAACGGCTCTAAACAGCCTGTCCATGCTAACCTGAACCCTGAAAACAATCAATACTTTTATCCTTTATGGCATCAATCAATAGGCTGTGCAGCTCCTCCTCGGCTGGATGTTGTTTCCAGTTAGCTTCTTACTTAGGGAGCAGATTAGCTGCCCCGAGGCATCAGTGTAATGGGCGTTGTGGCGCGGTGGGCAGAAGGTCGATGGACATCGATCCGCCTCATTATTCCTCTCCATCGAGCGCTCACCTCGGCCATTAACGGCGAAATAAAAACCAGATCTCTGCCTCTCTAACGCCCGGCGATTCTCTGACGCTCGGCTCTACCTTTGCTCTTTATTGTTGTTTAAAAGCTGCAGCACTTTATCGACTCTTTGTTTAGGCGCTGTGGCTCCGGAGGATGTGATTACCGGCTGTTTAGCTTTTTGTTTCGGGCGGAGCAGAGGAACCTCGGGAGGCGGCGGTCGATCACGCCCGGCGGCACGGGGCTCTTATCGAGAGAAGAGGGATCGAATTTAAACTCCCAACTTTCCACTTTCAACCTCCAGATGCAGACTGTTAGAAAGGCCTCTGTCAGGACACACACACACACACACACACACACACACACACACACACACACACACACACGCACACACACACGCACACACACTTCAGTAACTAGCTTTCCTTGGGGGTGTAACAATCAGGTTTATATGGCTGTACAAATGGAGTGGTGCAGGAAGGAGTCCTTAACCCTCACACAAGTCAGCATTTCATCTCATCCTGTCCCCTGGTCTTGAAGACAATGGTTTTCTGAATGTGGTTTTGGTTGTTACTCTGAAATAAGGTCTGAGGTTAACACCAGCTGGAGAGATTACTAAAACTAAACATCATCACAGCCAACATTAGCCTCCTTTAGCTCAGCGGTGGAGACGTGAAGTCATGTGACCGTGCTGTAGTTCCTTTATAGCCCAACATTAGCCTCCTTTAGCTCAGCGGTGGAGACGTGAAGTCATGTGACCGTGCTGTAGTTCCTTTATAGCCCAACATTAGCCTCCTTTAGCTCAGCGGTGGAGACGTGAAGTCATGTGACCGTGCTGTAGTTCCTTTATAGCCCAACATTAGCCTCCTTTAGCTTAGCGGTGGTGACATGAAGTCATGTGACCGTGCTGTAGTTCCTTTATAGCCCAACATTAGCCTCCTTTAGCTTAGCGGTGGTGACGTGAAGTCATGTGACCGTGCTGTAGTTCCTTTATAGCCCAACATTAGCCTCCTTTAGCTTAGCGGTGGTGACGTGAAGTCATGTGACCGTGCTGTAGTTCCTTTATAGCCCAACATTAGCCGCCTTTAGCTCAGCGGTGGAGACGTGAAGTCATGTGACCGTGCTGTAGTTCCTTTATAGCCCAACATTAGCCTCCTTTAGCTTAGCGGTGGTGACGTGAAGTCATGTGACCGTGCTGTAGTTCCTTTATAGCCCAACATTAGCCTCCTTTAGCTTAGCGGTGGTGACGTGAAGTCATGTGACCGTGCTGTAGTTCCTTTATAGCCCAACATTAGCCTCCTTTAGCTTAGCGGTGGTGACGTGAAGTCATGTGACCGTGCTGTAGTTCCTTTATAGCCCAACATTAGCCTCCTTAGCTTAGCGGTGGTGACGTGAAGTCATGTGACCGTGCTGTAGTTCCTTTATAGCCCAACATTAGCCTCCTTTAGCTTAGCGGTGGTGACGTGAAGTCATGTGACCGTGCTGTAGTTCCTTTATAGCCCAACATTAGCCGCCTTTAGCTTAGCGGTGGTGACGTGAAGTCATGTGACCGTGCTGTAGTTCCTTTATAGCCCAATGTTAGCCTCCTTTAGCTTAGCAGTGGAGACCTGAAGTCATGTGACCGTGCTGTAGTTCCTTTATAGCCCAATGTTAGCCTCCTTTAGCTTTTCATTGTGTCATTATCAAACCACTTCTTCTGTGGTTTCTCATTCTGGATTCAAACAGACATCTTAAACCTGCAGAAACTGAGCCACTTTTGTTTGGTTTCCTTTAGACTTACCAACCTGTAATAGCTATACTTTTCAAGTTACGTTTGGAAGTATCAGGAGTCTCACTTTCGTGCGTGTGTGTGTTCATTGTATTTCCTGGTGCGACGGGAAGTGCATGTTGTTTCCATGGAGATACCGTTGACAGGAATAATGTGGAGCCTTTTTATTGTGACAGCAGCAGTGTGTGTGCAGGCAGATAAGAAGCTTTCTCTGAGATCACAAAGGGACTGTAAACTGCAGGAGGAAGATGAACTCATCAGGAGACGGTAACAGTTCAAAGATAACCTGAACATGATGTGAACACAGAGGAAACACAGATACAGATTACAGAGGAGAAGAGAGACTACAGTTCAGATTCATCTGTACAATTACTCAAGGACTTATACTTTATAGGCACAGGTATTGGGCCACTTGATCATTGGATTCAGTTGCTTCCTTCAGTCCCACAGGTGTATAAAATCAAGCACTGAGCAATGCAGTCTGACTTTACAAACATCTGTGAAGGAATGGGTCGTACTAAACAACAGGGTCCTGTGATAGGATGCCACCGCTGCAACAAGTCAGCTTGTGAAATGTCTTCTCTCCTGGGGGTCGGCCAGTTCCACACTCCAACATCTTGTAGAAGGCCTTCCCAGAGGAGTGGGGGTTGTTACAGACTGGACTGGGTGTGATGTGTAGGTGAAAGACTTCTGGTTCCACTGGGGATTGAACCCAGGACCTTCTGCGTGTAAAGCAGACGTGATGACCGCTACACTATGGAACCTCTGCTAGTCCAATGTTATCCAAGTGAATCAAATGAAAAATGTAACCGAGGTGAAAAGGGTGATTCCTCTATATAATTCGTAATGTTAACGGTCAAAAATAGGTGAAACATTTTTTTCACCTATGAGATCTACCAGCGCAACGCCCCCCAGATCTTGCGCCCTAGGCAACCGCCTATATCACCTATGCCAAAAAACGGCCCTGGATGCAAACAGGATCAGGTTTCTTTGTACCAACATTCAGGAGTTTAAGGGTTTCGATTACAACAGTTTACTTAAGAAAAGTGGTTCCCTGCTGAATCAATATTCTCACAGCTGAATTCAAGGTAGTGTCCCGGTAAAGTTACGAACATGGTTCTGAATCCTTTGACCAAGTGAAGACAGACTTCTGGTTCCACTGGGGATTGAACCCAGGACCTTCTGCGTGTAAAGCAGACGTGATGACCGCTACACTATGGAACCTCTCAGCTACTACGCCATGGTCAAACGCCCTGGGGTTCCCCTGTGGTTCTGGGGGTTTCTTCTGCAGACTTGAGTCGTGCTGAGGAACAATGATCGGTTAGTCTTTAGAAGACGAGTTCTGTCAAGACGGCCGTAAAAGTTGTCTGAATGCGTCCACCACGAATCGCTCTGCAGTGAAGAGTGGATCCAGATCAGAGAACCTGCCACCTGCAACCACTCAGCGCATCGTCTGTGACATCATGACATCAGTGACATCATTACGTGAGAGTTCCAGAACTCTAGGACACAGACACAGGGGTTCCATAGTGTAGCGGTCATCACGTCTGCTTTACACGCAGAAGGTCCTGGGTTCAATCCCCAGTGGAACCAGAAGCCTGTCTTGTTGTTCCCTGGCTGATCTTCACTCAGTCAAAGGATTCAGAAACACAGGAAAACAGAGTTCAGTCCCTGACGGTCCCAGTACTCCTGTCCATATAGTAAAAGTGCACTTTACTTTACTTGAGTATTTCAATGTTATGCTCCTGTGTACTTCTACTTCACTACATTTATTGAATACATTTTACTCGAGTACAAGATCTGAGTACTTCTACTTTTACTCAAGATCTGAGTACTTCTACTTTTACTCAAGTACAAGATCTGAGTACTTCTACTTTTACTCAAGTACAAGATCTGAGTACTTCTACTTTGACTCGAGTACAAGATCTGAGTACTTCTACTTTACTCGAGTACAAGATCTGAGTACTTCTACTTTTACTCAAGTACAAGATCTGAGTACTTCTACTTTTACTCAAGTACAAGATCTGAGTACATCTACTTTTACTCAAGAACAAGATCTGAGTACTTCTACTTTGACTCAAGTACAAGATCTGAGTACTTCTACTTTTACTCAAGTACAAGATCTGAGTACTTCTACTTTTACTCAAGTACAAGATCTGAGTACTTCTACTTTACTCAAGTACAAGACCTGAGTACTTCTACTTTTACTCGAGTACAAGATCTGAGTACTTCTACTTTACTCAAGTACAAGATCTGAGTACTTCTACTTTTACTCGAGTACAAGATCTGAGTACTTCTACTTTTACTCAAGTACAAGACCTGAGTACTTCTACTTTACTCAAGTACAAGATCTGAGTACTTCTACTTTACTCAAGATCTGAGTACTTCTACTTTACTCAAGTACAAGACCTGAGTACTTCTACTTTACTCGAGTACAAGACCTGAGTACTTCTACTTTACTCAAGTACAAGACCTGAGTACTTCTACTTTACTCAAGTACAAGATCTGAGTACTTCTACTTTACTCAAGTACAAGACCTGAGTACTTCTACTTTACTCGAGTACAAGATCTGAGTACTTCTACTTTACTCAAGTACAAGATCTGAGTACTTCTACTTTTACTCAAGTACAAGATCTGAGTACTTCTACTTTACTCGAGTACAAGATCTGAGTACTTCTACTTTTACTCAAGTACAAGATCTGAGTACTTCTACTTTTACTCAAGTACAAGATCTGAGTACTTCTACTTTGACTCGAGTACAAGATCTGAGTACTTCTACTTTACTCGAGTACAAGATCTGAGTACTTCTACTTTTACTCAAGTACAAGATCTGAGTACTTCTACTTTTACTCAAGAACAAGACCTGAGTACTTCTACTTTGACTCAAGTACAAGATCTGAGTACTTCTACTTTTACTCAAGTACAAGATCTGAGTACTTCTACTTTTACTCAAGTACAAGATCTGAGTACTTCTACTTTTACTCAAGTACAAGATCTGAGTACTTCTACTTTTACTCAAGTACAAGATCTGAGTACTTCTACTTTTACTCAAGAACAAGACCTGAGTACTTCTACTTTGACTCAAGTACAAGATCTGAGTACTTCTACTTTTACTCAAGTACAAGATCTGAGTACTTCTACTTTTACTCAAGTACAAGATCTGAGTACTTCTACTTTACTCAAGTACAAGACCTGAGTACTTCTACTTTTACTCGAGTACAAGATCTGAGTACTTCTACTTTACTCAAGTACAAGACCTGAGTACTTCTACTTTTACTCAAGTACAAGATCTGAGTACTTCTACTTTTACTCAAGTACAAGATCTGAGTACTTCTACTTTACTCAAGTACAAGACCTGAGTACTTCTACTTTTACTCGAGTACAAGATCTGAGTACTTCTACTTTACTCAAGTACAAGACCTGAGTACTTCTACTTTACTCAAGTACAAGACCTGAGTACTTCTACTTTACTCAAGTACAAGATCTGAGTACTTCTACTTTACTCAAGACCTGAGTACTTCTACTTTTACTCGAGTACAAGATCTGAGTACTTCTACTTTTACTCGAGTACCAGATGATATTTTTTTTTAAACATTAAACACAAATATATATTTGGTTTTATTATTTCTGATATGTATATCAGAAATCTCAGTTATACTCAATGTGATTTGACTTTTTGACCTTGAAATGATGTCACGGTGTGTCAGGAGTGCTTGGAGGTGTGTGTGTGTGTGTGTGTGTGTGTGTGTGTGTGTGTGTGTGTGCGTGTGGTCCCTGAAGGGTGCAGCTATGGGAGCAGGAATCGATGGAGCAGGAAATTATCCTTTAATTAATAAATATCTGTACTCAGCTCACACAGCGCTGCACAGGGAGACACCTGTGTGCATAATAAACACACACACACACACACACACACACACACACACACACACACACACACACACACACACACACACACACACACACACATATTCCTTTAACCGGTGTAAGTGACACTGCAATGCTTTTTTTTGGAAAGAACACAGAGACTCTGAAACAGAAGAGAAGATGGAGGCCAAAAATTGACGGAGAAAAACGAACAGAGAAGGAAAAGTATGTGACTCCATCTTTGTTACGTCTCTTCCTCGGCACTCAGGTAAAGATACCAAGTATTTTCTGAATGCAACACGAGAAGCGTGCTTGCACACTGCAGGACAGGGAAGTAAACACCTCACAGAGAAAGGGATGCTGGCAAATAAGAGAGGGATGTTGGGGACGTTCCGGTAATGGCAGGCAGGGGTCCGCCCTGCTGGCTCTCAGATGTGATTTATATTTTTTTTAAAGAAAGAGGGATGGAGGCGGAGGTGACGCAGAGATGGTAATGGAGGATGTCTGGAGGAAATGAAAGGAGGTCAGAGGTAGCTGGAGAGACGAGGCTAAAGGACGAGATGAGGAACAGAACCCTAAAGATTAAAGCTCCGTCGCTCTGCGGCCGAGGGAAGACCTGTGCAGAACTGTGTGGGAATAACTGGGGGAGATTTAGCTATTGTGATTAAAGCGTCTTACAGTCATTGTATAGTATGTCAGGTAATGTCATATAAAGTGATAGTCGTTAAAACCATACATTTATCGTATATGATTAAAAAAAGACATTAAATCTCATGAAAAGTCGTATTGTAGTACAAGTTTATCCTAAAACGTAAAAATACTTGATAAAAAAGTCCTAAAAGTCATTTAAAGTCATAAGTAGTAGGTATGTCATAAAACATAGATTGTATGTGATAAAAAGTCATATTATAGTAAAAGTATGTCAATAAAATGTCTCAAAAACATCATTCAAATGGACTTCTCTCCAGGGCGTCACAGATGAGTATTTAGGCGTTCAGACTCAGGTGGAGCGACAGTAACGGACCAGCTCCTTCAGTGTCATATCAGAGGTAAGTCCTGTTTCATTCTGTGAACGGAACATGACTTAGAGTTGGAGTGAGTACAAGTATAATGAGGTGGTAGTTGGTGCAGTCTTGTACCAGAGATGAACTGTGTGATATTTTCAGTCAGTAAACCCAGAGCCATGCGTCCCGTTGTGTTGGCCGTCTTCATCCTGGCAGTGCTGATGCTCACTGTGGACTCTCGACGCCGTAAGAACCAAAGACTCAGAATAACGTTCATAAATAAGACAAACAACAGGCACTTTAATACCTCCTTTTTCCTTGCAGTATATCCTCAGAGACCACGTGTGGATCCACAGCGACAGGGACGTGGAGGTCGAAGGGCAGCGCTCGATGTTGGGCCGAGACCTTTACAAATAGAACGTAAGCTGAGAACACCTCCATCCAATCACAGCATTGCATTTCCATCAGGTTATTATTAAAGTGTATCATCTTCTTCATAAATCTGCATTTCAAGCTTTAAGGGATCTGATTAATGACGGGTTTCATTTCACATGATATTTACTACATAACAACAGATGCACTGCAGGCCGTAACTATTTCATTCTGTCCTTTTTATTTTACTTTAACAATCAAACAATCAGACTTTTTTTGGGACGAATTCAATTTATTTTTAAATAGCATTCCAGAATGAAACACAATTATAATGATTTCCTTCAGGTTTTCTTCACTGAAGGCCAAACCTTTACATTTTTAGTCCAAAGTCTCGTTATGCTTGTAAAAGAAGTCCTCGACCAAGACCAAGACCAAGACACTACAAAGACCGGGGAGTATCGAGACCAAGACCAAGAGCAAGACCAAGACAGACCGAGACCAAGACCAAGACCAAGACCAAGACCAAGACCAGGCCAAGACCAAGACCAGGCCAAGACCAAGACCAAGACCAAGACCAAGACCAAGACCAAGACCAGGCCAAGACCAAGACCAAGACCAAGACCAAGACCAAGAAGACAGACCGAGACCGAGACCGAGACCTAGACCAGGCCAAGACCAAGACCAAGACCAAGACCAAGACCAAGACCAAGACCAAGACCAACACAGACCGAGACCAAGACCAAGACCAAGACCAAGACCAAGACCAAGACCAAGACCAAGACCAAGACCAAGACCAAGACCAGGCCAAGACAGACCGAGACCGAGACCGAGACCTAGACCAGGCCAAGACCAAGACCAAGACCAAGACCAAGACCAAGACCAAGACCAAGACCAAGACCAAGACCAAGACCAGGCCAAGACAGACCGAGACCGAGACCGAGACCTAGACCAGGCCAAGACCAAGACCAAGACCAAGACCAAGACCAAGACCAAGACCAAGACCAAGACCAAGACCAGGCCAAGACAGACAGACGGGATTCTGTGTTTTTGCAGTTAATCTGTGAAGCTGCACTTTTCTTCGGTGCAATGCTGCTCCGCTGCCTGCTCTGCTCCCTCTGTGTGTGTGCGCCGCAGAGCTATGCCTCTCAGGAATTAAGTCACGCAACAGAGTACCTTAGACGTCTGTGCAAAGCGCCAGTCAATGTAAGTACACGCTTAATGGTCCCGTGAAAAACAGTGAAACCAGACGTTTTCATGAATGTATAAGTTACTACAACTTTCATTTTGTTCTGAATCAATGAACGCAGAAATCTGAGTTCAAATGACACAACATGAAGTTGATGTAATTACCAACATCACTATGTAAACACAACTCATCGAAATCATTTGTGCAACTTCTAAACATTGATCTAAATCAATGAATTAGACTTTTTTTCTTGCAAACATGCATCTAATTCATTGGTGGTAAAAGGTCCCCTGCATTACTTTTTAGAGTGCAGCAGGGGAGCATTTCTGAGGGAGTCCCATTTTTAAAAAGCAGTTATAGAGACAAATCTTCATGTAAATCTTAAAGTCGTATCCTCGGCTTTTTGGAGTTCTGGACGTGTGTTTCTCAGTCAACATTTGGAGGGTAAAGACAACAAAACTCAGACTCAAGACTTAATGACATCTCTCTTCTAAAGCAGGGAGAAAAGGAGCGGGACAGTTTAGGATGAGCAGGAGGTCTGACGGAGAAGCGAATCAGACAGGAAACAGCAAAGGCCGCTCTTATTTCGAAAGTCCTTTGAATGTAAAGAGCAGGAGAGGAACTCAAAGGTGCTGAAGAGTAAAAACAGGCAGGATAAAAACAAGGCGGGTCCATCAGCTGTCAGTCAAAGTTCCTGCTTGATATTGAGTTCAAACATCTATCAAATCTCCATAAAGACGTCCTTCAAACACGATGTGATGAGCTGCAGAGGGAGTCCAGGGAAGTGGTTTTTATTGCCTGATTCTGCTGGAGTATAACACACACCTGTACTCTGCTGCCATCTGCTGCAGAGAGCGGGGCACTCAGGTGGGTTCTGTTCAGAGTGCCTGAAGACTGAGGAAGGCCAGAGGAGACGAACATTTGACTGCTACTTTCTTTTGGCCGTAGAGTCTTGAGATCCGTCTCAAACTTTTATTGGTTCTGTATTTTTCCTCCAAGGAGCGGGACAGCTCTTCTGAAAGAACTCCAAACAAACCCAGCCGTTTCTTTCTGTCTCACTTTTATTGTTTATTACATTTCAGATCCAGCAGTATCAAAACCAAGGTTTACAGAAAGAGCCGGACCGCCCCGAGCCGGGCTAAAGCTTGATGACCACGCTAACACTAACCAGTACTCAGGTACTGATAGGTGTTCTAGTAGAGAACCAGGAGGTGTCTTCCTGAGTGTCTGAGTATTAAACAAACTGAATTTCCCTTGGTATTATGGTATGTAACATCATGGTACAGAGAGCCTATTCCCCAGCCTGCAGCTGCACCAGAGTGCCCGGCTCGGGGCGGTCCGTGACGATGAAGAAGAGAATAATTCAAGAAGAAGAAGAAGAGTATAAGAACTATACCAAATACTCCTCAGCTGTTAGGAATATATAGTTATGAAACAGCTTCTGCTAAATGTCTGACAGAAATATGTTTCAGAGATGAAGCTGCAAACATCTGCAGGTCTCAGGAAGAACTGAGGAAACCTCCCTGCATTATTTTACAGCGATAAGACACAAGTCCACATGTTCGAAGGAATGAAGCTTTTCCTCCTGCTCCTGGGAGAGCAAGGCCCGACTGGAGAAGTGTTATGATGTTCCTCAGAGGGATGATAGCTCATAAATGAGGTTTCAAAGGTCTTTTATTTTGAAACTCTACATCAGATTGTCCTGGCTGAGTCACTAGATGGGGGGTCCTGCTGTCACCCTGCAGTGAAATATAATAAGCAATAGAGATTTATTTATTCATGTACCAACATGGAGGGACCATGATTGATAAATGAAATTCCAAAGGTCTTTTATCTTGAAACTCTACATCAGATCGTCCTGATACTCGCTGAGTGACTTCATCAGTCTGAAACGGAAGGACTCTTTGATTATGGACAGTTTCCATTCAATAATAACCAAAATATAGATGGACAATAGATCTAATTTGAGACTTTAAGCAGCATACATTTCAAATTGTGCTTCAGAATGCTGGTGTTGTGATGGTGTTCACCACGTGGAAATGCACATTTTAATAATGAATCTTGACGGTCAGGTATGTCTTCATAACCCTCCGTTCTCTCAGCTATGGTGTGGTCGTTATACGCAGTTTGTTTTAAGTTAGTATGGATCACACTCTATGGTGCATATTGCTTCATTTAAGCTCCGTATGTATGAATATGTTTGGTTGGCTGGCAGTTGAACTCCGTCCTTCTCTCGGATCAACTCCAGCACCACAGATATGGCGTCCTCCTGGTTAAGCTCCTTTATTCTGAAAGATAAATGTCAGATATCAGCTGCAGTGCTGGACGGCCGGCCAGGTGTGACTTGTGAATTATAACAAATCTTGTCTGAAAATCTGAAAATCTGAGAAAACTGAACTTTTTTCTTCAAATTTTATAATTTTCTCAGAAATAGAAATCTAAAAATTCTGCTTTTTTCAAAAGAATTTGACTTTTTTCTAAAAATCAAAGCGTTCTTTTTCTACAAATGTCTGACTATGTCTTAAACATCAGACATTTGTCTTAAATTCTGAGAATTCTGAATTTTTCTCGAAATCTCAAATTTCAGAAACCTGAGTTTTTTTTTAATTTAAAAATTCTGACTTTTCTGAAAATCCCAGAATTGTGATTTTCAGAAAAGAAAAAACCTAACAGGAAGTCTCACATCAGCTGCAGCCTTCTAAATTGTTTAACAAAACGCCTCCACGCTCCTCTACGTCTCCACCTCGCCCCGTAATAAATAAACTGAGCACAGATCAAACCTGAGCTGCAGATTTGTCTGGAATCAGAGAAACCCTGAGCAATAACTACATTTGATTCCGTGGTGAAACCTCAATGAATAACCTTCACACGGTACGACCTCTCACCTTTCTGTGTGTCTCCACTTCCTGTTCTGGAGTCACCTGAGAGGAGAAGGTGAGAGAGAATAATGATGATCATAGAACATGAAGAGAAACAGCCAAAGTGATGGAGAGAGAAAAACCAGAGAGTAGTTTTCCTCTGAGGACATGCTCCATGAAAGGGTTCAATATCTGGATGATGGAGGATCTGGTTTCAGGACTCACAGCTCTTCTGGATCTTGGCTGTGATCGTCTCGCCTGTGATCCTGTAGGGATGAACAGAGCCCAACAGTTTAGATCCAGTTTAAAATCAGTGTTAGTTCTTTGAGTCAGCTTCAGAGTCCTGACTGATCTTTACATCCCATAATATCTTCTCAGCAAACACTATGATGACTGCCTCAGCTCTCAGGAAATAACCAGTCATTAGATCATTGTTTAATACCACACTGCTGAACCAGCAGAGACCCCTTACTGACCTGAGAGTCTGCAGTCTGCAGTGAGGACTCTCCAGAAGATCTCTCAGCAGCTCCACTCCTGAATCCTGCAGAGTGTTGCCACTCAGGTCCAGCTCTCTCAGATGGGAGGGGTTGGACTTCAGAGCTGAGGCCAGAGCAGCACAGCTGATCTCTGACAGACTGCAGCACCTCAGACTGAATAAAGAAAACATGATGTGAGTTCAGAAACAAAGTTCCTGTTTGAAATAACTCCAGGGTTCATAATCTGATCAGAGCTGAAGGAGTTCAGGAAGTGGAAACTGATTGATCCGTATGAAGTACTATCAGTGAACTGACCTGAGAGCCTCCAGTCTGCAGTTTGGACTCTTTAGTC
Organism: Eleginops maclovinus; assembly: GCF_036324505.1. Taxonomy (NCBI): domain Eukaryota; kingdom Metazoa; phylum Chordata; class Actinopteri; order Perciformes; family Eleginopidae; genus Eleginops; species Eleginops maclovinus. The sequence continues at coordinate 5,299,611 of NC_086352.1, read as the reverse complement.
CAGAACTCAGCAGCTCCACTCCTGAATCCTGCAGATTAACGTTGTAACTCAGGTCCAGCTCTCTCAGATGGGAGGGGTCAGACTTCAGAGCTGAGGCCACCACCTCATAGTGAGCCTCTGAGAGATAACGGTAAGTAAGTCTATAATAAAACATATTACAACATGTGTTAAGAAGAGGGAACATTAGATTAACCTCAAGCATCTGATGGAAAAAGACCCATGTTCTGTTGGTCCTTTAATATAATATCTAATAATATATAACAGAGTGTAAAGTGAGGTCAGTGGGATCTGATCACAGGTGTTGCTCCTGCTGTCAGAGACTGTTACAAAAGAGACAGACATTAAATAAATCACTGACAATATTAGAGATGAACATATTCAAATGTTATTCATATTTGAAGTGAATGAAACACAATAACAAACCAATACAGAGCTATCATTTAAACTGGAAACCATCAGATGTTCCCAGTATGTCAGCATTCAGACATAACTCTGTTGTTGGTGGGAAAGGATGTGGATCTGATTCTAAACTCTAACACACTGTGATTAAACGTGTGTGTTTAATGATCAAGAAACTAGAAAGTAATAACTGAATCCTGCTGAGTGATCACATGCTGCTGTGAGGAACCTCTGAAGGCCTTCATGAGTTCCACATGTCGCCTGCATCACTCAGAGGAGGAGGAAGAGAGAGACGTTCAGTTCAACCATAATTATAAATGAAGAAGAACAGTGTGGGTTTATTTTGCTCTCAGTTTGTAAACAGCAGAAATGTTATCGTGTTTATTAGAATAATTAAACTTCTGATCCACATCAGTTTATGAAGCTCATCACATCTGGACTTACACAGCCTTCCTGCAGTTCCTCACAGCTGGAATCAGTTTCAGTCGTCCCTCCTTTGATGCGTTGTACTTCTTCAGGTCCAACTCATCCAGAACCTCCTCTGACATCTGCAGCATGTAGGCCAGAGCTGAGCAGTGGATCTCAGAGAGCTCCTTCTCTGATCTGTTCCCTGACTTCAGGAACTCTGTGATCTCCTGATGTACTGAGTGGTCCTTCATCTCTGTCAGACAGTGGAAGATGTTGATGCTCCTGTCAGGAGAGATATCATAACCGCTCCTCTTCTTCAGGTTGCTGATGGCTCTCTGGATGATTTCTGGACGGTTGTCTGTGCGACCCAGCAGGCCTCCTAAGAGTCTCTGGATGATTTCTGGACGGTTGTCTTTGCGACCCAGCAGACCTCCTAAGAGTCTCTGGTTGGATTCCAGAGAGAGGCCGTGGAGAAAGCGGACAAACAGGTCCAGGTGGCCATTTTCACTTCTGAGGGATTTCTTCATGGCTCTCTGCAGAAAGACATCCAGGGATGGGTAATCCTGATCACTGCTATACCTGCTGTTATAGTCTCCCTGCAGGAAGTCCTTCAGTACCGCTGTGTCTCTGTTGGTGTAGCAGTGCAGCATGTAGACTGCAGCCAGGAACTCCTGGACGCTCAGATGAACAAAGCAGTAGACTGTTTTCTGGAAGATCACACTCTCTCTTTTGAAGATCTCTGTACAAACTCCTGACTGCACCAAGGCCTCTGTGACATCAAGACCACAGCGCTGCAGGTCTTCTTGGTAGAACATGATGTCTCCTGTCTCCAGATGTTCAAACGCCAGCCTCCCCAGCTTCAGAAGAACCTCCCTGTCAGCCTCCGTCAGCTGCTGTGGACTCGTCTCATGTCCCTCATGGTACTTCTGCTTCTTCCTCTTTGTCTGGACCAGCAAGAAGTGTGAGTACATGTCAGTGAGGGTCTTGGGCAGCTCTCCTCTCTGGTCTGTATTCAACATGTGGTCCAGAACTGCAGCAGTGATCCAGCAGAAGACTGGGATCTGACACATGATGTGGAGGCTCCTGGAGCTCTTGATGTGAGAGATGATTCTGCTGGACTGTTCTTCATCTCTGGATCTCCTCCTGAAGTACTCCTCCTTCTGGGCGTCAGTGAAGCCCCGTACTTCTGTCACCCTGTCCACACACTCAGGAGGGATCTGATTGGCCGCTGCAGGTCTGGAAGTGATCCAGACGAGAGCCGAGGGAAGCAGCTTCCCCCTGATGAGGTTTGTCAGCAGCACGTTGACTGAGGACTGCTGTGAGACATCAGACACAACCTCACTGTTTCTGAACTCCAGAGAGAGTCTGCTTTCATCCAGGCCGTCAAAGATGAACAGCACTTTACAGACAGCCAGCTGCTCTGCTGTGACCTTCTGTAAGGCTGGATGGAAAACATGGAGCAGCCTGAGAAGACTGTACTGCTCAGCTTTGATCAGGTTCAGCTCCCTGAAGGAGAGCGGGATCACCAGACTGACCTCTTGGTTCTCCAAACCCTCGGCCCAGTCCAGAGTGAACTTCTGCACTGAGAAGGTTTTTCCAACGCCAGCGATGCCGATGGTCAGGACCGCTCTGATGTGGGTCTGATGGTCAGGTAAGGCTTTAAAGATGTCCTGGCACTTGATTGGAGTGTCATGGAGGGTCTTCTTCTTGGAAGCTGTCTCCAGCTGCCTCACCTCATGTTGAGTATTAACCTCTTCACTCCGTCCTTGTGTGATGTAGAGCTCAGTGTAGATCCTGTTGAGGAGGGTTTCCCTTCCATCAGTTCCTTCACTCACACGTTCACATCTCCTCCTCAGACTCGTCCTGTGCTCCTCTAAGACCTCCTGCAGACCATCTGTTGAAAAGAAGAACCATGAGAGGATCAGGAGAATGCTTCTGAGGATCTAACAATAACTAAAGACAGAGTTTAACTTGTTTATAAAACAGCTGACTGTCTACGCTCTGCAACAGCTAATCAAGAGCAGATAAACCAGGAAGAATCCTGCTCCACTTCCTTCTGTGAAGGTTCTTTGCTAACGCTCCCCTTCAGATCTGTCCAGTGTCTCTACTGAGGGAAACACTGCTCTCTGTTTTAACACACGTCAAAAACAAAGCCTGGAAGAAGATCAGGTGACCCTCTGAGCCAATGAGAGCTCCTCCGAGAGTAGAGACCCAGCGCCCCGCCGGCCTAAAGACGCTGCATGACTTCGGCCTCTTACTTCCTACAGAGCTGGTCTGACTGGCTGTCTGCAGTCCAGCTCTGGTTCTGGAACTTTTTCCACACTGGGGACAGGAGGGGTCTCCTGATGGAGGTCGCTGCTCCCAGTATGAGGTGATGCACTGTCTGCAGAACCAGTGTCCACAGCGGGTAGAGACTGGATCCTTCAGGACGTCCTGACACAGAGCACAGCTGGACAGCTGCTCCTCCACAGGAACAGGACTCTTCCTCCTGTGGAGAGGAACACATCCTTTACAGCACTTGACTTTAGTGGAGCTGATTCTCACCAAGGGTTCAACAACATTTAAAGAGGTCTCTATATAATACATCTTTGTGATCAGGTAGATAGTTTACTCATTATAGAGCATCCTGTCTGGATTCATGACATCACCCAGAGCAGCACATGCTCCCTGTCTGCACTGAGACACACAGCTGTGTGAACCTGCTGCTCTGTAGCTTTACACACACTTCACATAGAGTTTGCTGTGAATTAATATCAGTAGACACTTGGAAAGGAAGGAGCAATAACATCATGATAGTGGTTGGAGTTAGCCATAAGGACAGCAGAGACTCTAGTGCCACAGACAGCCTCTGGTTCATACAGGTACATGAATAACCTGATTCAATATGAGGTTCTGTAGAGCTCTGTTCTCCTTCTGATTTCAGACCGTCGGAGCCCACAGGAGCAGAATCTCAACACTGACAGGTTTCTGTAACCTCACAAACTTTACACTGAAGACGAAATGTTTCTCTCTGCAGGAATACGCAGGAGACCTGAATTTCACTTCTTCTCTTCAGTCTGTTGCCGGGCAGGATCTGGGTCTGTGCTTTGACTCTACATGTGATCTCTCTGTTATATCTGCTAATGCTAAACAACCAGCTCACCAGGGTATCACTATCATTCATAATACATCATTAACATGCCGGAGGAGTGAATCATGTCTTGGAGGATATATTTAGTTTAAAGAACAGTTAATGTTAATTAATATTTTGGGATTTAAAACCATGTAATGCCACTGATACTGATACCTTCAATAATGTTAGCTAACTGTACTCTGCTGCACACATCACATCAAGCAGGAACAGTTTAGATGATCAGAGAACATAGAAACTGGATCCTCTTCAGGGTCCAGGAGAAAGTCTTACTTCCTGTCTGAGGGTCCGGGTTCAGTACTGAAGTTTGGAGGTTCCCACATAGACTGGTCACTCTTCAGAGACAGACAGCTGGGGACTGGAGATGTGTCCTCTTCCTCATCTTTTAAAGCAATCATCTTCTCCAGCCTAAAACACACACACACACACACACACACACACACACACACACACACACACACACACACACACACACACACACACACACACACACACACACACACACACACACACACCAATCTAAACCATCCTGATAATAAACTTGGTTCAAAGACATCATATCAGTCAGGCTTCAGACCGGCCGCTCTCCACCCTGACTGTTGTCAGGTGTTATGTAGTGATGGCGAGATGAAGCCTTATGAGGCGTATGTTATGTTGCTCTAAAGAATCAGCAAACAGGAAATGGAAAAAAGTTCACAACATCTGCAGAGGTCTCATTGGACTCCAGGACGCTGATGTTCTGACACCAGTCTATCTGTGAATAATGAGTGTGTTTAAAGCAGAGGCTGGAGTAACACTCACCCTGTCCTACTCCTCTGTCGAGCTGTGAGAAATGAAATGGCGCCTGGCAGTCAGACTTTCACCTTCACTTTCACTTTCCCCCTGTCTGCAGCTCCTCCTCCAGCCTACAGAACAATATGGACGCAAACATGTTCAACTGCTTTCACAGTAAGGCAGTTCCAAAAACACACATAAGCAGGAACGGAACTCAAAGGTGCTGAAGAATAAAAACAGGGAGGATAAAAGAAGGTGAGTCATAACACATCTCCATAAAGACATTCAGAAAAACGAGTCGAGGGGAAGTGGTTTTATTGCCTGATTCTGCTGGCGTATAACACACACCTGGGGGGGGTCACTCAGGTGGGTTCTGTTCAGAGTGCCTGAAGACTGAGGAAGGCCAGAGGAGGTGAACATTTGACTGCTACTTTCTTTTGGCCGTAGAGTCTTGAGATCCGTCTCAAACTTTTATTGGTTCAAGGAGCGGGACAGCTCTTCTGAAAGAACTCCAAACAAACCCAGCCGTTTCTTTCTGTCTCACTTTTATTGTTTATTACATTTCAGATCCAGCAGTATCAAAACCAAGGTTTACAGAAAGAGCCGGACCGCCCCGAGCCGGGCACTCTGATGCAGCTGCAGGCTGGGGAATAGGCTCTCTGTACCATGATGTTACATACCATAATACCAAGGGAAATTCAGTTTGTTTAATACTCAGACACTCAGGAAGACACCTCCATGTTCTCTACTAGAACACCTATCAGTACCTGAGTACTGGTTAGTGTTAGCTTAGCTTAGTTAGCACTGTGCTGCTTCTGTTTCAGGAAGACTAAATATCTTGTTTTCAGCTCCAAATTGCCCAAAATCAAGTCTCTGATTACAGATATTTTAACTGTTTGTCTGTCTTTAGTTTAGCCAATCACACATTTGAGCTGATCTAATTTATTAACACGTTTTTTATTAACCTCACTTGGCATTGCAGTACAGCAATTCTGACACTTATCTATAGCAGTGTCTTCCAGTTGGCTGTACAGAAATATCAATGAAGTGACCTACAACACGAGGGACGAACCAATAAGGTGACAGAGAGGGAGCCAAGGGGGTCATCATCAGTGTACAAAATCACAGAACGGGACCAAATATACAAAGAAAGCCTCCAATTTAAAGCTCGTAAATTAGGATCTGTATCGTCACCCTGTTTTCAAACTATACACAATTACATTAAATTACATTATTGCTTGACATTCAGGTATGGCTAAAGTTCACACACACACACACACACACACACACACACACACACACACACACACACACACACACACACACACACACACACACACACACACACACACACACACACACACACACACACACACACACACACACACACACACACACACACACACACACACACACACACACACACACACACACACACACACACACACACACACACACACACACACACACACACACACATCCCCCAATTGAATACGTCACCCTGCATAGTTTCCTTTCTGTAAAGCATTGTCCATATTGCATATTGAAACCCTCACATTTGCAAGTGTTTTAAACCTATGGTCCACAGACAGGAAGTCAGACACCCACAGATATTTGGTTTATTTGCACATGAACTTTCTTGGGAAAACTCAAAATACGAATGCTTAAAATCCTCAGAGAAATGCAGACTATGACTTTAATGTTTCATTTCAGATTATGTTCGTCTTAGCTGCAAGATGAACATTAATAAGACGGTCAAAATGTCCACTTATTGCTTCAGTTCAGATGCTTTTAGTTGCTTTTGTTGGCAGAGTAATATTTAATGGGGATTTCAAAGGACAGTATTAGACGCTGGTTTACATTTTCTCACAGTAATGTCATTAAACCTGTAACTGCTGCAGCTCCCTGTCAGGCCAGCAGGTGGGGCTACATGCTAACTGCTACACTAGAATGAATGCGCTGCTCTGTGTCTGTGAGGTGATGCTGTCTGCTGGTCTGTGCAAAGACTCAAAATCACAAGTTTCTGTAGCCCAGTTTAATCTCTGTCTTAGAAGACGTGCCGTCAGTAGGGCTGCTGCTGCTACTGGTCAGTTTCTGAACACATTACTTCCAGGACTACACTACCCATGAGCCTCAGCGGTCAGTGCTGAAGACTCCAGAGTAAATCACAATGTGTCTGAATGTCTCCTCTCCCTGCAGGAGCTCGGTGTCTGTAGATCTCTCCGCTGTGATTGTGCTCGTAGTTTCTCAACATGTGCTTATTTACTTTGGTTGCTGTTGTTGTTGTTGTTGTTGTTGTTGTTTAGAATCAGTTCATTTCTGCTGCTTCGACTCCCGGATGACAGGCATTTCCCCCTATATCTCCACTACTAGTCATTGTTCCTGAAACATCACAACAACAACAATAATACAAATGAATATTGTCCTCCTACGTGGGTCCCTCTTCAGAATCGGGTTGGCACCGTATGCTAATGACATGCTAATGCCAATCAGTAATCCTGCCTGAGACACACATGTTACATTTTCTCAATCTGCATTAACCTGAGTGATGCGTTCACTGACATCAAGTGAGGAAAACAGACGATATGCAGCAGACATCATTTAGAAAATCCCCAAAATCTAAACACTTTACTGGTTAAAAGACACACACATCCCAATACGGTTCTTAGAGAGAGAGGATGCTTTCAGGAATAGTGTCTTTCTTTGGGAAACACACTTCGTATTGTAATTGGCATTTTTTCTAAATGTACATATTTTTGAGAGATAAAGGTACTAACCTGGCTCTTAAACGTTGATGCAGTAACTCTTTATTTACTTTACAACTTTTTTTAAATATAGTGCTGGAAGAGTTTCCAAAGACAGCAAATCTGTAAGTTTGACTTTTGAGAAATGTGTCTAAAACGGTTTCATAAATAATAGTGCAGCCTTAAGGACGTATAAAAGACAAACCACCGTTGAGAGTTAGAAACAGGAACCTTTTACAAAAACCCTGATGAGCTCCGAGGACAAACTGCCGCTCGACGAGATGTAGAAGTGTTTTCTGTGACACGGTTGAGATGCTCAGACGTGAGGATAAAAAAGAGGTGACGTGGTGTCGGACGAACAGAAGCAGTGGCCACACTGAAGGAGTCTTTCAATGTCTGAGGAGAGTCCAGATCCAGGGAGGAGGGAACAACGACAAAGAGCGGTGCGTCCAGTAGAACATATTTCAGCTTTCAGTAACGCTCCGGTGACATCACGGCAGAAACTATAAACAAAAGAGAGAGAAAAGTCGAGTTGTTTGAGCAGAACATTCCCTCCTGGTTTCCTCCCTTGTCTCCTCCCTGTCTCAGTGGTCGCTGGGATGCAAGTTGAGCTCCATGTCGGCTCCGAACAGTTCCCGGTACAGTGGGGGGAAGTGAGTCCGCACGGTGTCAGGGGTAAACGGCTCTGAACGCCGAAAGGTTCTCCGAGTGACGACCGCACAGCGAACGCAACGCTGACACCTTGCATCTGAGCTGAGGAGAGGAGACCAGGAGAGGAGACAAGAGGGTGGAGAAACAAGAGAGGCGTCAACATGAGGACGGAAGAGAAGGTGTGACGAAGAGAAGAAAGAAGAAGAGAGGAAGTAAGGAGAGGAACAGGGAGGAGAGGATACAAAGAGAAAAGATAAGAAAGGAGAAAGGAGACAAGGAGAGGACACAAGAGCGTGAAGAAACGAGAGCAGGAAGGAGAGGAAAGAAGAGAAGGCAAAAGAAACAAGAGGAGAAAAGAAGATGAAGGAAGAAGAGAACAAATGAGAGAGGAGTCAAGATGAGAAAGGAAGAGAAGATGTGACAAGGAAAAGAAAGAATAGGAGAGGAGATAAATAATGAGAGGAGAGGAAACAAGAGAAGAGATAAGAAAGGAGGAAACAAGGAGAGGAGGTGTGGTAAGGATAAGAAAGAAGAAGAGAGGAATCAAGTAAGGAGAGGAGAAGAGAAAAGTAGTGAAGACAAGATATGGAGCAAGTAGAAGATAGGAAACAAGGAGAGATTAGACAAGAGGGGATGATAATATGAGAGTTAGTTGTTAAGGAGGGTCCTCTCAGGTAAAGGTTCCTCATGAATATCTGAAGGGAAATGTAGGAGCTGCAGTTCACTGTCTCTCCACAGGGGGGCGTTGTGAGCTCATTTCAAACCCTTCATGTCTTTAATATTCCACTTCCACCATACAGTCTGATCATCACTGCTGTGTGTGTGTGTGTGTGTGTGTGTGTGTGTGTGTGTGTGTGTGTGTGTGTGTGTGTGTGTGTGTGTGTGTGTGTGTGTGTGTGTGTGTGTGTGTGTGTGTGTGTGTGTGTGTACCTTGCTCAGGGCTCCGTCCTCCCTCTGGTTTTTCTGCAGCACGTGTTTCAGGGCGAGCTCCGTCTTCTGCTGCAGCTTCTCCACCTGCAGCTTGTCCTGCAGCCACGAGCGGTCTGCACACACACACACACACACACACACACACACACACACCCTTTGAACCCTCATAAGAGCTGCAGGTGAGTGGTGTGTGTGTGCGTGTGCGTGTGTGTGTGTGTGTGTGTGTATGTGTGTCCTCACCTGCAGAGAGCAGGATGAAGGCTGAGAAGAGAGCGAGCTCGTCCTCAGACAGATGCAGCGAGCACATGCTCTTAGCGAAGTCAAACACTGAGGATATCAAGTCATCACAACCTGCATACACACACACACACACACACACACACACACTGCTAAGTCTGGGGAATACAGCTTTGAACAGTTTAAATTAATAACGTTTAAAAATATTTCGTACATTTTGATGAAAAACATTGAAATATTTCCCAGTGTTTGAATGTATTTATATCCAGAAATATGAATTTTAATCGGCTTTTTTTTAAACTTATTCTTGTAAAAGATTTTCGGGACTTTTAACAAATCTATATTTTAATGGGGCAGAAGCTAAGAACCCAGCGTAATGAACCTCAGAGACTTTCACACACACACAGACGGGGAAATAGCGAGTTTTATGGATATCCCATGTCTTTTTGATGTCGTGATTGATCACTCATCTGTAGTTTTAACAGACTCAACGTTAGGAAGTACTTCCTGTCACCTAAAGCTCTGAAGACGTCCGGACCTGCGAACTTCCCGTCGAAGAAGACGCTGTTGTTCTGCGAGTCAAAGAGGCGACACATCCGCACCAGCACCACCTCCAGAGAGCCTGCAGAGGAGGCAAGGAGGCAGGGAGGATGAAGGAAGGAATCCAGCCGTGCTCTTTCACCTTGATGTTGTAGCGCGGCAGCCTCTCACCAGCTTTCAGCAGCACGATCTGGTCGTTCTGACAGAGCTCCATGAAGCCGTCGATGCGCTTGGCGAACTCCACCACGTACTGGATTGCCTCCGTGATCTTTACGGCGCACAGCTGCCACATCTCCTCCCGTGGCTGAGACACAGAGAGGCGTTCAAAACAGATGATAGACCAGAAGAGGAAAGGAAACAAGGAGAGAGGGAAGAGAGGAAGGAAGGCAAGAGGGGGTATGAGGAGAGAGGGAACGAGGAAGGTAGTAGAGAAGAAGATGAGGGGAAGAGGACACAAGACGGTGTAGTAGACATGGAAACAAAAGAGGACAGGAGATAAGGAAAGAGCGGAGAGGAGACAAGGAAAGAGGAAAAGAGAAAGAGGAGGAAGAAGGATTTGAAAGAAGAGACGGTGTATTATGGAGGGAAACAAGGAGAAGGTGATAAGGAAAGAGCGGAGAGAGAAAGAGGAGGAAGAATAGTAGAGTAGTAGAGAAGAAGGGGACCGACGGTGTAACATGGGAAGGATTTAGAAGAGAGAGGCTTATAGAAAACAAAGGAAAGGAAACAAGACAGAATGAGAGGAAACAAGGAGAGTAGAAGAGAATAGGACATGGAGGGAAACAAGATGGATGAGGAGATAAAGAAAGAGGAGAAGAAGAGAAAACAATCAACCAAGAAAGGAGAGGAGAGGAAGCAAGAGGAGAGGACAGGAAACAACAGGAGAGGAAGCAAGAGGAGAGGACAGGAAACAACAGGAGAGGAAGCAAGAGGAGAGGACACAACAGGAGAGGAAGCAAGAGGAGAGGACAGGAAACAACAGGAGAGGAAGCAAGAGGAGAGGACACAACAGGAGAGGAAGCAAGAGGAGAGGACAGGAAACAACAGGAGAGGAAGCAAGAGGAGAGGACAGGAAACAACAGGAGAGGAAGCAAGAGGAGAGGACAGGAAACAACAGGAGAGGAAGCGAGAGGAGAGGACACCACAGGAGAGGAAGCAAGAGGAGAGGACAGGAAACAACAGGAGAGGAAGCAAGAGGAGAGGACAGGAAACAACAGGAGAGGAAGCAAGAGGAGAGGACAGGAAACAACAGGAGAGGAAGCGAGAGGAGAGGACACCACAGGAGAGGAAGCAAGAGGAGAGGACAGGAAACAACAGGAGAGGAAGCAAGAGGAGAGGACAGGAAACAACAGGAGAGGAAGCAAGAGGAGAGGACAGGAAACAACAGGAGAGGAAGCAAGAGGAGAGGACAGGAAACAACAGGAGAGGAAGCAAGAGGAGAGGACACAACAGGAGAGGAAGCAAGAGGAGAGGACAGGAAACAACAGGAGAGGAAGCAAGAGGAGAGGACAGGAAACAACAGGAGAGGAAGCAAGAGGAGAGGACAGGAAACAACAGGAGAGGAAGCGAGAGGAGAGGACACCACAGGAGAGGAAGCAAGAGGAGAGGACAGGAAACTACAGGAAAGGAAGCAAGAGGAGAGGACAGGAAACAACAGGAGAGGAAGCAAGAGGAGAGGACACAACAGGAGAGGAAGCAAGAGGAGAGGACAGGAAACAACAGGAGAGGAAGCAAGAGGAGAGGACACAACAGGAGAGGAAGCAAGAGGAGAGGACACCACAGGAGAGGAAGCAAGAGGAAAGGACAGGAAACAACAGGAGAGGAGAGGACACAACAGGAGAGGAAGCAAGAGGAGAGGAAAGGAAACAACAGGAGAGGAAGCAAGAGGAGAGGACACCACAGGAGAGGAAGCAAGAGGAGAGGACACCACAGGAGAGGAAGCAAGAGGAAAGGACAGGAAACAACAGGAAAGGAAGCAAGAGGAGAGGACACAACAGGAGAGGAAGCAAGAGGAGAGGAAAGGAAACAACAGGAGAGGAAGCAAGAGGAGAGGACACCACAGGAGAGGAAGCAAGAGGAGAGGACACCACAGGAGAGGAAGCAAGAGGAAAGGACAGGAAACAACAGGAGAGGAAGCAAGAGGAGAGGACAGGAAACAACAGGAAAGGAAGCAAGAGGAAAGGACAGGAAACAACAGGAGAGGAAGCAAGAGGAGAGGACAGGAAACAACAGGAGAGGAAGCAAGAGGAAAGGACAGGAAACAACAGGAGAGGAAGCAAGAGGAGAGGACAGGAAACAACAGGAAAGGAAGCAAGAGGAGAGGACAGGAAACAACAGGAGAGGAAGCAAGAGGAGAGGACAGGAAACAACAGGAAAGGAAGCAAGAGGAGAGGAAAGGAAACAACAGGAGAGGAAGAAAGAGGAGAGGACACAACAGGAGAGGAAGCAAGAGGAGAGGACACCACAGGAGAGGAAGCAAGAGGAAAGGACAGGAAACAACAGGAAAGGAAGCAAGAGGAGAGGACACAACAGGAGAGGAAGCAAGAGGAGAGGAAAGGAAACAACAGGAGAGGAAGCAAGAGGAGAGGACACCACAGGAGAGGAAGCAAGAGGAGAGGACACCACAGGAGAGGAAGCAAGAGGAAAGGACAGGAAACAACAGGAGAGGAAGCAAGAGGAGAGGACAGGAAACAACAGGAAAGGAAGCAAGAGGAAAGGACAGGAAACAACAGGAGAGGAAGCAAGAGGAGAGGACAGGAAACAACAGGAGAGGAAGCAAGAGGAAAGGACAGGAAACAACAGGAGAGGAAGCAAGAGGAGAGGACAGGAAACAACAGGAAAGGAAGCAAGAGGAGAGGACAGGAAACAACAGGAGAGGAAGCAAGAGGAGAGGACACAACAGGAGAGGAAGCAAGAGGAGAGGAAAGGAAACAACAGGAGAGGAAGCAAGAGGAGAGGACACAACAGGAGAGGAAGCAAGAGGAGAGGACAGGAAACAACAGGAGAGGAAGCAAGAGGAGAGGACACCACAGGAGAGGAAGCAAGGAATGGGATAAAGACACTGGGAGGAGACTGTGAAGGCACCTTGCTCTGGTAGCTCTGCACCTCCTCCTGCGGGAACGTGTCCCAGCTCATGGCCTGCAGCTCCTCCCTCAGGTACTGACACGTCTCCAGGTGAGACTTGGAGGTCACCTGAGCCAGCTGATCTGCAATCAGAGCCCACCGTGAGCGAGAGGAGGACACGTGACGAGGTTCAGCCTCTCTGGGGGTACAGCATGCAGCTCCTGGAGGGGAGGGGGGGTAATTCCCACCCGGCTCTCATTAACAGGCGGCTAATTGAACAGGGGTTTTAACGAGGTCTGAAGATGCTATTTTGAACCTCCTCTACTTTATATCTGTGTGCGTTTTATTCCTGCAACTCTTCCTCTACCTCATCATCACTTATCTCTGGGCTCCACGAGAATCCACAGGAGCGTTTTATTCTGGGTTTCATCTTATTGTGTTTGTTTTGGATCGGGCTCTTCCGAAAAAAGGAGTTGAGAGGAGAGGAGGAAGAAGGATTTGAAAGAAGAGAGGGCTTAGACAACGGAAAGGAAAGGAAACAAGGCGGATGTGAGGAAACGAGGAGAGTAGTAGATGAAGAAGAGGACAGATGGTGTAGGAGACATGGAGGGAAACAAGGAGGCAAGCAAACTAGAGGAGGAGGTAAGGAAAGACAGGAGAGGAGGAAGAAGGATTTGAAAGAAGAGAGAGCGTAGAGAAAAGGAAACAAGACAGAATGAGAGGAAACAAAGAGTAGAAGAGAATAGGATATGGGGAAGAGGACATGGAGGGAACAAGGAGGGAACCAAAAGAGAAGAGGAGATAAGGAAAGAGGAGAGGAGACGTATTTGAAAGAAGTAGTGCTTGGAGAGAAGAAAGGAAAGGAAACGAGACAGATGTGAGGAAACGAGGAGTTGCTGTCGGTGCTTTTTGTTCTTCGAATGTTTTCAGGACTTTTTATTGTAAAGAAGAAGAAGACAGGGTACATTTTGACGGTGGTTTTCTTTTCGGTGAGCGTTGGTTTTCTTATGTTCTCTGTAAAGTTTGGGGAACTCGTAATGATAAAAAAAAGTGATATGTGAGAATTTATTGAAGGATATTTCCTCGAGAGGAAGATTATTCCAATCCAAAGGAGCGTCGTGCTGACATGACGGACGAGGCTCTAAAAGGAACCAAAACTCTTTGAAATTACAGGGACATCTAAAAGGGACTGAGTTTGAAGATCCAATGAAAAGGCTGGGAATGTTCTGTTGCCGGGTAAGTTTGAAAGCTCCATAAAAATGTAGCTTGTTTATTAACATGATGTCCATACATTTAGAGCACATGTAAAGCAACAGTATTTTTATTGATATTTGATATCATGAATAAGTTCTTCAGTGAAATATAATCCTCTAGGGAATTCATCCTGAACTTCTGAATCCCTTTAGCTCTGAAACAGGAACAGCTGCAGTCCAATGGAGCCTACATTACCCACAATGCATCACAAAAGCATCCTCGTGTCAGACCCTCGCTGCCAGCTATTCCTCCCTATGAATGTGGAATTTATTGAGCAAACTTCTTTTGAATGAGGAGTGTAAAGTAAGGCAGGAACCTCTCACCCAGGTCAGCCAGGGAGAGGGGGGGGGCGCCTCCGTCGCTGAGGGAGCAGTACGGGAGGAGGCCGCTGCTAGAGCTGAGGTCGCTCAGCGGCTCCGGTTTGATGCCGTTAATGTCGAGGCCTGACTGGTCCGGGGACGGCTGGATGTCCAGGTAGAAACCCCGAGCCTCTCCTCCTCCTCCTCCTCCTCCTCCTCCTCCTGAGTCTGCCTGTTGTGGAGGAGACTCTTACAGGTCATGTGAACTATTGTAATCCATGTCAGAAATCAGACATGTTCATACAAATAGAAAAAGCTAAAATAAATAATCTGTGAAGGCAAAAAGAGCAGCCCTAACCATTGACCGCTGATCACTTACATCTGGTGAGCCATTGACTGATATTAAAAACAGACGTCTGTAAATAAAAAAAATGTCATCTACTAAAGTTGTTAAATGCGCTAAAAGATCCAAAAAAGTATCCAGAATTATTTCCGCTCTCTCTTCATTTCGGGGTTAAATGTTGGGAGGCGGGGTTAAAGGTGAGAGGCGGGGTTAGATGATGGGAGGCGGGGTTAAAGGTGAGAGGCGGGGTTAGATGATGGGATTAGATGATGGGAGGCGGGGTTAGATGATGGGAGGCGGGGTTAGATGATGGGAGACGGGGTTAGATGATGGGAGGCGGGGTTAGATGATGGAGGCGGGGTTAGATGATGGGAGGCGGGGTTAAAGGTGAGAGGCGGGGTTAGATGATGGGATTAGATGATGGGAGGCGGGGTTAGATGATGGGAGGCGGGGTTAGATGATGGGAGACGGGGTTAAAAGTGCTAGTTCGTTATCGGCCCAATTGATGAGAAAGACCCCCGAAGTTGAGGATTTTTTGTTGTTGTTAAAAGCCACTGAGGACCTTTTCATCAGGGATGAACAGGACCCGCCTCCAATTCCGCATCCAGAACCAGATTTATGACCCCACCTCACACTGGAGCCTCTCAATGACTGCTCAGGGTACAGAGTAAAGACCACCCACCTTTGACGACACTGATCCTCCTTCGGGGGAGTTTTGCTCAATGTATCCCCCTCCAGCTTCGTCCTGCAGCTCGGTGAGGCCGGCGCCAGAGGGGCTGTAGAGGGGGGACAGCGGCTCGGCCTCCCCTGGGCTCGGGGTGCTGGGGAGGGTCAGGAGCAGGGGGGGGGCCTGCTGCTGCTGCTGCTGCTGCTGCTGCTGCAGGCGGTGCTTCTGAACCTCGGCGTACAGACTGTCCCGCTGCTTCTTAGACATGCGGCCGAACTTCACAGCTGGGGGGGAGGAGGGTGTTGAATGCTTGGAGTCAGGGTCTAAAGATGCATGCTACATTATATCTTAGAAAACAAACAACTCCAGAGGCCAGCCCAGAGGAGGTTTACGTCCCGGCACACTCCAACATATTCTGACAGTTCCCTTTGCCATTACTGGTTTCTGCCCAAAAGCAGGGCTCCCAGTCCAAATGAAGCCTGCCTTTAGGTTTGATTTGGCCAGAAAAGTCAAGCTGTTACTTCTCTTTCATTTTTTGTCAAAGCTCTTAAAGTAAGTAGGATCCCTAATTAACATTTTGTTCATGATCTAGGCACGAAGGGGAGTTACATTTCACAAAAAAAGAGACATGACAGAGAGCTTTCCAGTTAAGGGGTCAGAGGATCTCCAAACTGCTAGCTCTACCACCATTAAGCCATAGTTTTGACCCCAAAAGAAAGGACACTCTTTGGACTCCTCTTGGTCCCTCTTGATTTGCACACCCTGAGACTGGTCAAAGCAGGAACACAACAGTTCTGCTCGGCTGGGTAACATCCTGCAGGATGCTGATCGCCAGATGTTTCTGCAGCTGTGTGTGTGTGTGTGTGTGTGTGTGTGTGTGTGTGTGTGTGTGTGTGTGTGTGTGTGTGTGTGTGTGTGTGTGTGTGTGTGTGTGTGTGTCTCACCATCTCTGGACATGCCCACAGTAAGACACTTCTGCAGACGGCAGTGTTGGCAGCGGTTTCGGCTCGTTCGGTCGATCAGACAGTTCTTCTGACGCGGACACGAGTAGGAGGCGCTACTCTGCTGACTGCGTCTGAAGAAACCCTGAGGGAGGGGGGAGATATGTAAGTAAAGGAATGAGTCCTAAAACCTGGAGATGAGTCAAAATGTCATCACTTCCTGTTGCCTGGTCTGGAGTTCAATGGTTTTCTGAATGTGTTTTTGGTTGTGAGCCTGAAATACATTCTGTGGTTAAGGTTTTGTTCTAGGACATTAAATACGTCAGTAAATATCTCACTGGAGGATTTAAAACCGGCTACTGCTAACTAGAGTCTAAAAGAGACGAGTAAACGTCATCACGGCCAACATTAGCCTCCTTTAGCTTAGCGGTGGAGACGTGAAGTCATGTGACCGTGCTGTAGTTCCTTTATAGCCCAACGTTAGCCGCCTTTAGCTTAGCGGTGGTGACGTGAAGTCATGTGACCGTGCTGTAGTTCCTTTATAGCCCAACATTAGCCTCCTTTAGCTTAGCGGTGGTGAGGTGAAGTCATGTGACCGTGCTGTAGTTCCTTTATAGCCCAACATTAGCCTCCTTTAGCTTAGCGGTGGAGACGTGAAGTCATGTGACCGTGCTGTAGTTCCTTTATAGCCCAACATTAGCCTCCTTTAGCTTAGCGGTGGAGACGTGAAGTCATGTGACCGTGCTGTAGTTCCTTTATAGCCCAACATTAGCCGCCTTTAGCTTAGCGGTGGTGACGTGAAGTCATGTGACCGTGCTGTAGTTCCTTTATAGCCCAACATTAGCCTCCTTTAGCTTAGCGGTGGTGAGGTGAAGTCATGTGACCGTGCTGTAGTTCCTTTATAGCCCAACGTTAGCCGCCTTTAGCTTAGCGGTGGTGACGTGAAGTCATGTGACCGTGCTGTAGTTCCTTTATAGCCCAACGTTAGCCGCCTTTAGCTTAGCGGTGGTGACGTGAAGTCATGTGACCGTGCTGTAGTTTCTTTATAGCCCAACATTAGCCTCCTTTAGCTTAGCGGTGGTGACGTGAAGTCATGTGACCGTGCTGTAGTTCCTTTATAGCCCAACCTTAGCCGCCTTTAGCTTAGCGGTGGTGACGTGAAGTCATGTGACCGTGCTGTAGTTCCTTTATAGCCCAACATTAGCCTCCTTTAGCTTAGCGGTGGTGACGTGAAGTCATGTGACCGTGCTGTAGTTCCTCTATAGCCCAACATTAGCCTCCTTTAGCTTAGCGGTGGTGACGTGAAGTCATGTGACTGTGCTGTAGTTCCTTTATAGCCCAACGTTAGCCGCCTTTAGCTTAGCGGTGGTGACGTGAAGTCATGTGACCGTGCTGTAGACGTCTCATTAAGACATTAGAATTATTATTTTTTGGACTCATGTTTCTGTGCTCCCCTAACAAGCGCTCCTCCCATCATCCTCTCTGTTTTGTCACACTGCTGAACTCACTGGCTGTGAAAGGAGCCTCCAGGTGTCGACAGCAGCTTCTCACGCTTTTTGTTCGGGGAAAGGTTTCCTAAGCCAGATGCAAACTGAACGTGTTTCCCTGATTCTGCTAATGAGCCTCCGGTCGGAGGGGAAGGAGGTGGAGGGGGAGGAGGAGGATAACCGGAATTGTGTGAGGGGTTTTACAGGAAGTGATGAAGAGGAAGGGGCGGGACTTACCTTGCACCCCTCACAGGTGATGACCCCATAGTGGATCCCCGAGGATTTGTCCCCACAGATCTTACAGGGGATGATTTCGATCTGAGCTGCAGACACACAGAGGAGATAAAGGGAGTCACACATCTGGCAGCAGCTGCACCCCCACAGGTTCATTTACATGCATTCAGTTTGACGTCATTAAAAAGTCATCATATTACAACACAACCCACTATCCCCTCTCACACAGGACATAAGACTCAGACGTGGTGGATAAAACCGAAGAAATAAAGAAGACAAACACTGCTCAGGGTTGCCAGATCGTGTGAGAGAAACGAGTAAACGGGTCTGTGGAAGAAACCCCAGAAGACGAAACTCAGCTCTGTTTTTTTAAAAGCTCAACACTGACGTCTGCCACTTGATCAATTCACATAACGCACGTCAGTTTGTTTTGTATTTTATCAAGAACCATTACAAACATGAGGGAGGACTGGAAATGGAGCAGGGAGAAGGTGGTCTTTAAGGCCTAATTACTCAGGTAAGTGATGTTCCTTCAGCAGACTGACAGCTCAGAGAGGATATATTCAGCAGAGGGGAGTTATATAAGGACACACTGCTCCTGGATCAGATCTGTTTTATTCATTACCTTGAACATGTAACAACATGTCTGTCTGAAAACTGCCTTTAACTTTATTTGTATTACTTTTAAATCACGGTATCCTCCGCATCATGTATGAGTGTGTAGAATACATGTCTGATTTGTGCGTTAGCATGTCAAATATGTCAATGAAGTTTATTTAAATGAAGCAGGCTGATGATAAACAGACGGACATATCACACACACACACACACACACACACACACACACACACACACACACACACACACACACACACACACACACACACACACACACACACACACACACACACACACACACACACACACACACAGTAATTATCTCTCTGAGTTAATCCCATCTGAATTCATCAAAGAAGCCAGCGTCTGAAATCAGAGCCGATGTGAGCAGAGGATATTTTTACACCATGCCAAAACACACACACACACACACACACACACACACACACACACACACACACACACACACACACACACACACACACACACACACACACACACACACACACACACACACACACACACACACACACACACACACACACACACACACACAGTGATGCAGAAGAAGCCGGATGCATCTTCCATTGCTTCACAAACATGATCAGTAATGTTCATTTAAGATCTAATCCAGCTTCTGCTCTCAAAAGACAACGCGAGGTCCTTTACATTTGTTTTTTATAAAACCTGAACGTCTGTATCTTAATCAAACCCAGTTTAAAGAGGAGACTGGGATCAACAGTGTCAAAACTGCGTTGGGAACTGAGAGACCTTCTGTACGTCTCATCAGGAACAGTGACGTATTCTCGCGCGTTGATGCAAGTCTATGGAATAAAAAAGTATTAAAGCCATGAAGCGTTTCACTGGAACTGCAGGACACCAAGTCTGAGGGACGTCTCTTTTGACTTCAGGTCGGACTCAAAGCTCGACTTTGAGAGAGTAAAAATCACAGAAAGCACAGGATATCGTTTCTGAGAAAGAACAGAACCCTCTGGAGAGAGGACCCGGATGTACAGCAGAGACTGAACTGAACCATATATTCAGACTGTGTGTTCCCAAAGTCCTGTAAATAAAAACAATAACCACTGAAACCAAGCAACTTATGACTGAAACAGAAAAAATACAATGTCTGTATTTTAGGTTTATTATACCTTATTACTTTATACAGCCTTTGTCTTTTTGAACGCGAGGTTATTGTGCCCCCGTCATGATCCTTGCTTTGTGTCTGTTTCCTGCTTTATTTTGAAAGGTTGTCCCCTCTTGTGTCACTCGTTAAGCTTCACTTCCTGTCTGCGTTTCCCTCCTGTGCCTGATTGTGTCATGGTGTTCACCTGTTGCCCCTGTGTTTCTCCTCCCCTCTCCAGCTGTGTCTTGTCTTGTGATTACCCTTGTGTATTTAGTCCCTGTTTCCCTGTTTTTGTCTGTTGTTCGGTTATCATCGTTTCCCACCTGGTCATGTCCGTGTTACCTGCCTGTTCCTGGTGTCCCTGTGTCTCCTGGTTAGTGTAGGTTAGGTTTTTCTTTGTTTGAAAGTACAGCTTTAATTTGAATAAAGCTAACCTTTTGTTTGGACCCATACCTTCCTCCTTCACTCACACTGCACTCGGGTCCCATTTCCCTAACCCAGCAGCCCCTCTCATTTCATAACTGGCCCCGGCCTATAATAGAGGATAGAGTCCTTGTGCCATTGCAGGAACACAAGATTTGTTTTTGGTCATTTTCACATAAATACAAATCAATTCTTCTTACAGTTTTTTGGTTTCATCACATTGTTCCATATCTGTCCTGTTTGGACATGCTGTACATATTATTTTGGACCTCTTGAAATGTTCTCCGTCACATACCTGACTAATCTCTCATTTTTTATCCTGGACTTTTTAAAGGATATCTTTCAGCCGCCTTTTGCATATTTTCGGGACATTTCTCACATATTACTATGATCATGTTTTTCCTTGTATTTGTAACCCATGTTTAAATGTATTATTCTTACATGCTTTGGGTTTAAATCTGACACATTCTATATTTCCTGGACTTTAAAAAGAATCCTTTTTCAGACTTATTGCGCAACCAAATGAAGGAAACTCAGATCTCCATATGAACCTCTCAGAGTTCCCTGCGGACGCTGTTTCCGTACACACACACCACTATATAATGTGTAATTAGCAGCAACACACACCCCTGTACTGATGATGTGTAATTAGCATCGCAGCGCTACATGAAGGCTAACGAGCCGTCGGATGATCAGGAGCCACCGCCGGTTCACGGTGTTTACTCCTCACTGCCGAGCAAAACAAATCCCTGGTGGGTAAATGATGTGGAGCTCTACGGATAATAAGGTTTCTCAGAAAGACGATGAAAGGGGGAGCGGGGGGAGGGTCTCTGAAATGAGTCAAGGTCTGAAGAGTCTTCAGCTCCACCTTTAGAAAACAGGGGATTCTCCAGATGTTTTTCTTTTGACATCTGTGCTTATTTGTCACAAATGGTTTATTCTTTGGATTGTACATCTGTCTTCAATCAGAATCCAAAATACTTTATTTATCCCAAACTGGGAAATGTTTTCGTTGCAGCAGCGAAATAAAAAAGAAAACAAAAAGCAGAACAAATAACAAATAATTACAACTGAAAGTGAAAAGGAATAAAAATGTACAAACGATGCGGTGAAATACTAAACCAGAACAGTGTGAGTGTGTCCAGAGAGGCTAGGAGCAGGGAGTTGTCTGCCATGTTATTTCATGTGAAGTTCTTCCCTACATTTTTTAGGGGCATCTGTTTTGCATTATTCCAACATTTTCCTTTTTCTTTTGTATATTTTATTCTGACTTTTCAACACATGATTCAGACTTTTTAAAACATATTTTTCAGTGAAATATTTATTTTAGACGTGTCGCATAATTATCACACCTTTTCTCAACATAATACATTTCAGTTATTATTTGTCTTGTCTGCACTGTGTATGTTGAGCTGTTGGAGGAGCCTGGGATATAAGACTTTCATTGCCAACATGAACGTTGTATCTGCTGTCCAATCAAATAAAGCCGTTGAACCGTTGAACCTTTAAAAGGCCAACATTCAACTATTTTATTCAGACATTTTTTACATTTGCGTTCGGCTGTCTCATAACATTTTGGGGCATTCTTTGATAAATCTCCTCCTGTCTGGCCTGGTGTGTTTATCCCCTCTCCCCTCTATCCCTCAGCTCTGTTTACTTTGTGGTCAGGAATCAAAACCAGCGCACAGAGTCAAAGAAATCAGGCGGATTCTCCTTTAGTCGCTTTCAAACGTTTCTGTCCTGTTTCAGACGGAGCAGGGGACAGTTAAATAATCTGTGAGCTGCTCTAATCCTGTGACATAACAGGCTGACACACACACACACACACACACACACACACACACACACACAGCTAAGTCTTGCGAATACAGCTTTGAACCGTTTAAATTAATGAAGTTTGGAAATACGTCACACAATTTTATGACAATATCCGAAAAGTACATTTATGATGTCACAAATGCCCATCCCTGTGTTTGGATGTCCAAAGGTATTCACTTCATTAGTGAAGTGCATGTAGAGGTTTAGGTTATTAAAGCATTTGTTTTGCCTCAGTTTGTGGGAAGAGACGATTTAATAAAACCATGAGATCTTTTTGACATTTGTTTTGGCACATCTTACAGATTCTTCACGCATTTCTCAATTTTTAAAATCTATTTTTTCCTAAACGTTTTTAGGACTTTTAAGAATATATATTTTGTGGTTCAGCGACTAACACAGCTGGGAGGTCAACGAGCAGCGTGACACATACATCTGTTTTACTGAGCCTTTAACATCGAGCTATTTCAAAATCTCATGTTGGGGAAACCAGTGGCCAGAACGAGCTGAAAAAGTCCTCTGATTTATTCATAATGAACTCAGCCCTCTGAGCCAGAGAGGAAACACACACTCCACTGCCATGAACACAAAGACCAACAAATAACAACAATCACAAAAACTGAAGCTCCAAAAAACACCGCTGCAAACATGTCACTGCATGCCTTCACGCATTTATGCATCCCTACACACACACACACACACACACACACACACACACACACACACACACACACACACACACACACACACACACACACACACACACACACACACACACACACACACACACACACACACACGGAATCTCACACACTCTACCTTCACCACAAACTTCAGTTCAGGGTTTATTAACGAGAAGACGCTCAGCTCGGATTGACCAGCCGCGGGCAGTCAAGTGCTAGCCTGGTCCTTCAGACTCTGACATTCAGACATTTCCTTTGTACAGACAGTCTGGGCACTCTCCATCCCCATTACCTGAAGGACACTCTGTTGAAGTGTGACTATTGGATCTGCCCAGTGCCACTCTGGATCTGCCATAACCAATCGCTAACGTTTGGTCGGGACGTATGCTCCTTCACCACTAACGGAGCGAGCTGGAAAATCAAACTTTTCCCGAACCCCGTGGGGAGGGGGACCACAACATCACGGCCTCCAACAAAACTCAAACATTGTTTTTGCTCCGGCTTTAACTTCTGGATATTCGGCAGGGTTTCCACAACAGCCCGAATGGCTTCGCTCGCATCCCTCTCCGCCCCATCGCTGAACTACAACTCAAACTCGCGCACGACCTCAACGTCATCGTTCTCAGCCACTCACGAATATACCGAAAACCCAGACCTGGTACTGAAGGGAAACGAGAACTGAGCGGAAGTACGTAAGAGGGCGGAGCCAGGCTATTCAAGTGCAGGAAACGGTGTGTCCGAAATCACTCCCTACTCACTATATAGTGCACTCATAGTGTTTCCCACAATGCACCGTGAAATGTAGTGGGCAACCGATGGTCACTACCAAGCAATATATCCCACCATGCATTGCAGTCGCGAAGCACGAACCATGGCGGAGAGAGAGGAGCAGCGTCCGCACGTGACAGTTTTTTCGCGCGTGTTGGGGTTGGATTTACGGAGGAGACGCATTACAAACAGATTCCAGTACAAGTAAGAGAATAGAAAACAAGCAAAGGAACGGAATAAAACGCAGGCCTACAGTGCGGCGCGAGGAACTGATCAAACATCTGTATATAACTTAAAGTCAGCGGGAAAAGGACAGCATTCAGTCTTGAGTACAAACTGAAGGTTGCAGCAGATACTTTCTGTGTGTTGGTCTGAGGAAAACACGCTCGGTATAATATGAATCCATCACAAGAAGTAATTCATCTATCTTGAAAAACCTTTCGTTTTCATTTTGCCACAGTAATGACGAGGAGAAGTAGTGTCCGAAACCGTCTCTCATTCAACCCATGAGTCCACTGTATAGAACCCACTGTATAGAACTCACTGTATAGAACCCACTGTATAGAACTCACTGTATAGAACTCACTGTATAGAACTCACTGTATAGAACTAACTGTATAGAACCCACTGTATAGAACTCACTGTATAGAACCCACTGTATAGAACTCACTGTATAGAACTAACTGTATAGAACTCACTGTATAGAACTCACTGTATAGAACTCACTGTATAGAACTAACTGTATAGAACCCACTGTATAGAACTCACTGTATAGAACCCACTGTATAGAACCCACTGTATAGAACTCACTGTATAGAACTAACTGTATAGAACCCACTGTATAGAACTCACTGTATAGGACTCACTGTATAGAACTCACTGTATAGAACTGTATAGAACCCACTGTATAGAACTCACTGTATAGAACTCACTGTATAGGACTCACTGTATAGAACTCACTGTATAGAACTGTATAGAACTCACTGTATAGAACTCACTGTATAGAACTCACTGTATAGAACTGTATAGAACTCACTGTATAGAACTCAATGTATAGAACTCACTGTATAGAACTCACTGTATAGAACTCACTGTATAGAACTCACTGTATAGAACTGTATAGAACTCACTGTATAGAACTCACTGTATAGAACTCACTGTATAGAACTCACTGTATAGAACTCACTGTATAGAACTGTATAGAACTCACTGTATAGAACTGTATAGAACTCACTGTATAGAACTCACTGTATAGAACTCACTGTATAGAACTCACCGTATAGAACTGTATAGAACTCACTGTATAGAACTCACTGTATAGAACTCACTGTATAGAACTGTATAGAACTCACTGTATAGAACTCACTGTATAGAACTCACTGTATAGTCCACTGTATAGAACTCACTGTATAGAACTCACTGTATAGAACTCACCGTATAGAACTCACTGTATAGAACTGTATAGAACTCACTGTATAGAACTCACTGTATAGAACTGTATAGAACTCACTGTATAGAACTCACTGTATAGAACTGTATAGAACTCACTGTATAGAACTCACTGTATAGAACTCACTGTATAGAACTCACCGTATAGAACTCACTGTATAGAACTGTATAGAACTCACTGTATAGAACTCACTGTATAGAACTCACTGTATAGAACTCACTGTATAGTCCACTGTATAGAACTCACTGTATAGTCCACTGTATAGAACTCACCGTATAGAACTGTATATAACTCACTGTATAGAACTGTATAGAACTCACTGTATAGAACTCACCGTATAGAACTCACCGTATAGAACTCACTGTATAGAACTCACTGTATAGAACTCACTGTATAGAACTCACTGTATAGGACTCACTGTATAGAACTCACTGTATAGAACTGTATAGAACTCACTGTATAGAACTCACTGTATAGAACTGTATATAACTCACTGTATAGAACTGTATAGAACTCACTGTATAGAACTCACCGTATAGAACTCACTGTATAGAACTCACTGTATAGAACTCACTGTATAGGACTCACTGTATAGAACTCACTGTATAGAACTCACTGTATAGAACTGTATAGAACTCACTGTATAGAACTCACTGTATAGAACTCACTGTATAGAACTCACTGTATAGAACTGTATAGAACTCACTGTATAGAACTCACTGTATAGAACTCACTGTATAGAACTGTATAGAACTCACTGTATAGAACTCACTGTATAGAACTCACTGTATAGAACTGTATAGAACTCACTGTATAGAACTCACCGTATAGAACTCACTGTATAGAACTGTATATAACTCACTGTATAGAACTGTATAGAACTCACTGTATAGAACTGTATACAACTCACTGTATAGAACTCACTGTATAGAACTCACTGTATAGTGAGTAGGGAATGAGTGAGTAGGGAATGAGTGAGTAGTGAGTAGGGAATGAGTGAGTAGGGAATGAGTGAGTAGGGAATGAGTGAGTAGGGAGTAGTGAGTAGGGAATGAGTAGTGAGTAGGGAATGAGTGAGTAGTGAGTAGGGAATGAGTGAGTAGGGAATGAGTGAGTAGGGAATGAGTGAGTAGGGAGTAGTGAGTGATTTCGGACACAGCATGACTCTGCACCTGAGGGACATAAATATTCTTCTTATTCTTTTATTACCATCATAGCTTCCTGGTATTTGTGATGAATGTTTTGAAATTATTTTCACATTTTATCCTTAAATTTTCCAGGTGTTTTTAAAAATATATATCCGACACATTTCTGTTTTTTCTGACTCTTCACATATTTTTCCTGGACTTTTTAAAACTCACATTATGAAGACATGTTCTCCGGTATAGTTCACACATTATGTTATTAATAATCATATTTTTCAGACCTTTTCTTAAATGTAATTCTTCAGACACATTTCACGTTTTTTGGGGGGATTTATCGAAACAATTTCCTGGAATTTTTTAAGAACGATTTTTCGACATTATTTTCAGATTTCTTTTTTTCATATTCTCACATTTTATTCAAGTTTCTTCATCAGAGGAACTTTATTTATCCCAAACTGGGACATTTTTGGAATATGTTTTTTAGATCATTTTTTTTTCCATCATTCTTTAAAAAATATGATCCAACTTTTTCAAACATTAATGAAATTTAAAAAAACGATTTTAGACTTTTTCCCCAAAAGTTTGACCTATATTTCATATTTTTTACACATGTCTGACTTCACATGCTTTGTTTGCCATTTTATATTTTGCTGACCCTTTTCCCCACAAATCATCAGATATGTTGTGAGGTGCAGCGACTGGGGGGGGGGGTCAACTTGGGTTCTTTAGTTTCCATGTTTACATCCTGACCTCCAACTTCCTTTCGCAATAAAACATGTTAAATCATCCTCTTCCTCCCTGTCTCTCTTCCTCCCTGTCCCCATTCCTCCTCCTCCTCCTCCTCCTCCTCTCAGGTTCCTGCACACATCTCTGAGGTGACGGACAGATCCTGAAATAGTTTTTACACGATGAGTGAAGGTGTCCTGTTCCCACTGCCGGTAAACACAGGATCTAAAATACTACCAAACACTCAACCCAGTTCTCCCACACACACAGCTGCACCTGAATTCAACACACACACACACACACACACACACACACACACACAGCTGCACCTGAATTCAACACACACACACACACACACACACACGTTTTACTGTAGAAATATGAAAACGTCGAAAGATCAAACTGAAAGTAGACCGAGTGTTGCCTCCTCTCTACAGAAGCCCATCTTTGACACAGCTTTTCATGCAAAAACTAAAATAATAAATACAGAAACATGAGGACATCAGTGTGTGAAGCCTCACAAGCTTTCGAACACACACGTTGAAATAAAAACAGATGCTTTTATTCTTACCTTTCATCGCAGAAATCACAAAATACATATCTATAATCCCGTCTCACTGGGTGTGTGCGTGTGTGTGTGTGTGTGTGTGGGGGGGGGGGGGGGGGGTGTGTGCGTGTGTTAGCTCTGTTATACCCGTCTGCTGTCTGCACCACATGAGGATCCATGTGACTGGCATCATCGGTAGCCCCGCCCCTCTCCAAAACACACCGCCCCATTGTGATTGGCAGGTCTGTCAGCCAATCCCAAGAGAGGAGACAGATCTGACGGATTTAACTCTTTTTATTTTACATTTAAAATGCTCCTACTCTTGGAAAAACGTCTCCTGTTTATTTCACAATAAAGCAAAACACCCACATTATCTCAAGCCCCTTCCCCAAGGAAAGGCAGAAGACAGGATCATTTTTCACATATTATCCAAAGTTATTTAAAACATTTTAACACATTTTTAGATTATTCTTTGCAAAACACACTTTTCCCTATTGGATTGACCATCCATCCATCCATCCATCCATCCATCCATCCATCCATCCATCCATCTTCTTCCGTCAGGGTCTCGGAGGTAACAGCTCCAGCAGAGAGCCCCAAACTTCTCTTTCCCTGGCCACGTCAACCAGCTCTGACTGGGGGATTCCAAGACGCTCCCAGGCCAGCGAAGAGATATAATCCCTCCACCTGGTCCTAGGTCTACCCCTCGGTCTCTTCCCAGCTGGACGTGCCTGGAACACCTCCCTAGGGAGGCGCCCAGGTGGCATCCTCACTAGGTGCCCGAACCACCTCAACTGGCTCCTTTCAACGCGAAGGAGCAGCGGTTCTACTCCGAGACCCTCCCGGATGACTGAACTTCTCACCTTATCCCTAAGGGAGACGCCAGTCACCCTGCGGAGAAATCCCATTTCGGCCGCTTGTATCCGCAATCTCGTTCTTTCGGTCCTGACCCATCCTTCATGACCATAGGTGAGGGTAGGAACGAAGATGGCCCGGTAGACAGAGAGCTTTGCCTTCTGGCTCAGCTCTCTTTTCCTCACAACGGTGCGGTAAAGCGACTGCAGTACCGCTTCCGCTGCTCCGATTCTCCGGCCCATCTCACGCTCCATTGTTCCCTCACTCGAGAACAAGACCCCGAGATACTTGAACTCCTTTACTTGGGGTAAGGCTTCATTCCCTACCTGGAGTGGACAGTCCATCGGTTTCCTGCTGAGAACCATGGCCTCAGATTTGGAGGTGCTGATCCTCATCCCAGCCGCTTCACACTCGGACCGCGAACCGATCCAGTGAGTGCTGAAGGTCACAGACCAATGAAGCCATTAGGACCACATCATCTGCAAAAAGCAGTGGTGCAATCCTTAGCCCACCAAACTGCAGACCCCCTCCCCCACGACTACGCCTCGAAATCCTGTCCATGAATATCACAAACAGGATTGGTGACAAAGCGCAGCCCTGGCGGAGGCCAACCCTCACCGGAAATCGGTCCGACGTGCTGCCGAGGACCCAGCTCTCGCTTTGGGAGTAGAGAGATTGGATGGCCCTGAGTAGAGTCCCCCTCACCCCATACTCCCGCAGCACCTCCCACAGTATCTCCCTGGGAACCCGGTCATACGCCTCCTCCAAATCCACAAAGCACATGTAGACCGGATGAGCGTACTTCCAGGCCCCCTCCAGGCCCCCTCCAGGATCCTTGTGAGAGTGAAAAACTCTTCAATCTGAGGTTTGAGAATCGGATTGAGCAATATTTTTAAATACTTTTCTTTTCACATATCTTTGGGAACATTTTTGCTAAATTCTTAAACATTTTTATCTTATTTGTCCAACATTTTCAATCAGAATTTTTGAGTTTATTCAACACATTTTCCACATGTGTTTTGCGTGTTCATTTTGCTTCTGTGTAGTCTGAGGTGTGTTTTACCACTGCAGGAGGATCCCACTATACTGAAGCAGTACCATGAGTCGCTACAGGTCCAGTTTTATTCAAGGTTTTTAAACCATCAAGCAGCAGAAGAGCAGCCAGACTTTGTGCATTCCTCCACAAAAACCCAGCACCAACAGTCCCTGTGTTGGCGGACAGATACAGCAGGAACACTTCTCCCAGTTTAACCAGACTGTTCACACACCCCACAGACAGACGGCTGAAACAGAAGCTGAACTCACATGTGTGTGTCTTCTTCACAGCTGCTGATGACCTGCAGGGAACAGAGAGAGGTTCAGTCACCACGTTCAGCCGCAGATGACTTAGTCTCACTCCGAGGTGTTTCAGAGTACACACACATAAGGTGTGGCATCCGGTCGCTCTGTTTCAGATGAAATATCCCAGTCTTATAAAGGCACTCAACTTAAAACCAGCTCTTGTAATGCTGAGAGCTTCAGTGTGTGTGTGTGTGTGTGTGTGTGTGTGTGTGTCTGAGTGTGTGTGTGTATGTGTGTTAATGCTGATCCAGGTGAATTTTGCACAGAGAGCGGAGGATTCTGCACCAGCTCTCTGTGCAAATATCCCAGGAGCAGCATCACCGTGAGAGACATATTGAACCTTTATGCAGAATTAGAGGAAGCAGAAATTTGAGACACATTTTATTATTATGTGTATATTTATAAATGTGACGGTGAAACATGTCTGGCCTCTCTCCAGCAGGAGATCCGAACTGACAGCAGGGGAGAGGTGGAAGCTGTCACCGTAGCAACTGGGTCTCACCTTAGGGCAAGAGTGTGTGTGTGTGTGTGTGTGTGTGTGTGTGTGTGTGTGTGTGTGTGTGTGTGTGTGTGTGTGTGTGTGTGTGTGTGTGATTATGCATACAGGCAGCAGTGTGTACAATATATTGATGGTAGCTCTGTATTCAGATAAAATGAAGGATTGGCGCTCCTCTCTCTGATTCTAACGTCCCTTTTGTATATTTGTTCTGCGTGTTAAAGAGCCCTCGGTCAGCGTCTCAGATGTCTGGAGCTTTTATTGTGAAAGGTTGAAAGGAGTTTCTGAAAACAGGTAACAGAAAAAATGAGTCATTATGAAGACGTTTCTCTGAGAGCATCAGATAAATGTTCTTCATCACATAAAGAGGTTAATGGAAGGTGTGTGTTGTGTCCAGGAAGTCAATTCATCAATGGCACTACTATTACTTCTTACTGAACACCAGAATAAAACGGCTTCCCCCCCTCCTGTCTCCGGAGGGTCAGACAGGACAAAACGACGGAGGGGCAGTTCGTCCCTCCAGGTAATATCCTGACAGAGACGAGGAGCAACCTTCACAGTTTATTATCCTGAGGGACGTGGGTGGCCTCAATAAATGAATGCGTGTGTGTTTATCCAGTGTGTGAGCATGCTGGCATTGGCTAATTAGCAGTGAACGTGCATTTCACTTGCAGCTGATACGATCTGCTCCTCTGCCCTGAACCTGAACCTGAACCTGAACCTGAACCTGAACCTGAACCTGAACCTGAACCTGAACCTGAACCTGAACCTGAACCTGAACCTGAACCTGAAGCACCTCCTGATGGTGTCAGATAGAAAGCCCTGCACCACCATCTGATCTACTTCCTGTTGGCTGAGCGCTGAGTGTGTGGTGTTACCGAGAAAACCTGAAGAAGAAGAAGAGTTGATTTCATTGATCATCCAGTTTGATGTAACGAGGCTGCAGAGTCAGCAGAAAGTCTCTCTGTTGTTCATCTGCAGCGACCTCTGACTCCTCACTTAATCTAATGCACACACACACACACACACACACACACACACACACACACACACACACACACACACACACACACACACACACACACACACACACACACACACACACTTCATAATTCAAAGACATGCTAATAGGCGTCATCACGCACCTATGAGGCTGGGGGATCTGGGGCAGATAAAAAAACAGAAAACAGAATCCAGAGGACTTCAGGCTGACTGAGAGGAGAGGAGGAGAGAGGAGGAGAGGAGGAGAGAGGAGGAGAGAGGAGGAGAGGAGAGAGGAGGAGAGGAGGAAAGAGGAGGAGAGAGGAGGAGAGAGGAGAGAGGAGGAGAGGAGGGAGGAGAGAGGAGGAGAGAGGAGAGAGGAGGAGAGGAGAGAGGAGGAGAGGAGGAGAGGAAGACGAGGTGAAGGAGTCATGAAGACGAGATGTGAGGAAACACAATCTGGGAGGGAATCCTCTCTGTCACAGAAAAGTGTCTTTTTGAGGAAAAGGTGTTGATCTGTCATTTGAGAATAAAATAAATAAAAGTGAAATAAAAAATGTATGAAATAAATATAAACATAAGTTAAAAGTCAAATGTCCAAACTCAAAGTATTTTAATCGATGATAGCAGTTCATGTTTTAAGCATTATTAGTTATAGTAAAATAGCCAATAAAAGATCAGATCAAACCTAAATATTTAAACAAAAAGAGAAGCTAAGATAAGAAAATGTTGTATCTAATAAATAATACAACAATAAGGAAAATATTTCATACAAACAGCTTTTTCTGATAAAACCGTTCACATGTCAAAGGTTGTGCACGGAACATTCTGTATACTAAGAGTTTGGCAGCTGATGTTTTGGTAAAAACTCTTGAACTTTGATGTGTCTTTGTGGTCATTTTGCATCTGAGTTGTGTCGTTCTGTGTCTCTTTGTCATTTCCCGTCCCTCATGTCTCACACATTTGCATTCTGTGCACTTTAAGGGGGACGCAACAATTCACATCAGGACAGCTTTGCACCAGGGGAAAGCTAGAGTTTTGCAGATATACACACACAACACACCTCGTTAGGACCTCAGACGCAAGGTGGTCACTAGATCAGATTCTTCCTCTGTCTGTATTATCATCACTGCTCCTTCTCTTTAGTGTGCCACCCCCCCCCACACACACACACACACACACACACACACACATTGACACACTGACCCAGAACCTGCAGTCACTGCTGAAATATTCACAGCCTGACAGAGGAGACGAGATTCACTCTGAGGGACCATCCCCTTTGGAAGACCAGTGCAGAAACATCTGATGGAGTCTCAGCTAGAGATCAGAGCTTTAATATATGTAAATAAACTCCTTTTTGTGGAGTTTATTTACGTATGTGGACATTGAAAACTAGAGAAATACATCAGGGATGTTTGTCTATCTGTGTCAGTGAGATTAGCAGAAAGCTTGTGGAGGAAAACAAACTCTTTAGATCCTGAAGAGATGACAGACAGCTGCGATTCAAAGCTGAAAAACACGCCTTCCAACGCCTAGAAGACTCCTGAAGTTAAGATGTTGTGCAAACATCTTCCATGCATGAGTCAGAGGAGCACCGGACAGCCAGTCAGACTCAGAACTGGACCGTTTCACTGCTGTTCAACTACCACACAGCTGATGGAGGCATGGAAACAAACGTGAGGAAAGGAAATGCTATGTTGTCTGTCAGTGAAGTAAAGATGAGAGGAACAGGTGCATTCAGAGCTGAGAGCAAACACCGAAAGATGATCCTCTTACCGTAGCTCTAAAAGTTTGATTTGCGATCGAACACCAGCAAAGTTAGACGTTCCCATCAGCTCCAGCCATGACGTTAACATGAAGATATCAGACAATGGTTAGTCTGGTATCTTAGGGAGAGGTATTCCATGTTGTTGTTGATAAAGTAAATTCTCATTGAAATGCAGATTTAAGCAAAGTGTGTGTGGATTTCCAGCCTTTTGAAGTTACACCAATCAACTTGGTTGGGTTGAGTTAAGATTGAGGTCTCCGGCGTTATTTAAGTGAGGAATCTACGTCATACATGAGCTGGTTTCATACGACACGAGCAATTGATTGTGGGAGAAGGTACGCCTTTTTTAAACCCCTTCACCCCAACCTACGCCTGTGCCGTCTTTGTAGCTCCTCATCCTTCCTTGTTCCCATTAACATTGAATATAAATGTCTTTGTGTGTTGGATATAAACACAGATGTGAGTGCATTACCTTTAAGAGGTTATGAACAGTGCATGAGAATAGCCTGAAACATCAGCCTGAATCTGAGTCAGCATGGTCAGCATGCTGGCTTTAGCATTTAGCTCAAAGCCACGTGTCCAGCAGCATCTAACTGTTAGCACGTCTTCAGACTGGTATTTCCTGGAAGGATTCTCCTGATCTGCCCCTCTTCTTTAATCTGATCAAACATTGAGCATGCACTCAGCCTCTCCGCCGCTCCATAATTCATCCGTGGAGCCGAGCGGCGACGTCAGGAGACACGCGAGGGGACGGGGAGGATGCTCTCTGCAGGGCCGGGTCAGAGAGGAGGCGCTAACGAGGAGGAGCAGACGACGTGGCGAGGGATCCCTCAGGGCGCTGATGGATGGAGGGGAGAAACGTTTGCTCACAATGAGCGTAGCCTCGAGGAGACTGAAGCAACGGGCTCCAACAAGAGTCTCCAGCTGAGCTGCAGCTAATCCAAACACACACACACTCAGCGCTCATGCATTTTTTAATCCGCTGTCTGCTTTTGTTACACATCTTAGCGACTTGCAAGCAATTTGAAACAAATATCATAGCTGCAGAGGGAGTCTTTTCTAATGCTTCCAAACAAGTCTGCAGTCCTTTAGAAACACCAGCCTTTCAAAGCAAGCTTCACCCAGAAAATATGCACCCCTTTATCCTCACTCGCATTGTTAGGGGGAGCTCGGGATCTGAACCTTTAACCGCTTCTCTTTACAGATTCAGATAATGCGGGATATTTCCCAGCGTCCTCCCCAAAACCATGGTCTACGCACATTGAAATTAAGGGTTCTGACTTTGAGACCAGATACAGGTTCCACTGGGGATTGAACCCAGGACCTTCTGCGTGTAAAGCAGACGTGATGACCACTACACCATGGAACCGCTGGTATGCAGCTTTCGGGCAGTCCCTCACCCGGAGATGCTTTTCAACGCTTGCTTTGTTACTGATGATATGGTACTTCGTTCGTCCATCAACCAGCAGGTACTGGTTGGATCCCAGCCCATGCAGTCAACATGTGGATGTGTCCTCGGGCAAGATACTGGTGTGTTAGCTTCCCTAGAGCTTTGAGGGGTCCAGAAGAGACCTGATAAAGAGCTTTATAAATAGAGAACATTTACCAGGATAAAAAGAGTGCTGTTTCCTCTGGGAACTGAACCGTGATAACCTGGACCAGAACCAGAACTAGCCTTCTAAGTAGGAAAGGAAGTTTCTTTTTCTAAAACTGCAGAGATGTTTTCCGAGTTATAGGTCAGTAACTGCAGAAAAAGAGAATTGATCCACTTTAAATCAAACTCTCCCCTAGGTAAACTCTAGCTGGCTATGGGTCAGGGACTCCTCTGTAGCACTCGGTCTTCTGGGGAATTGAACTGGTGACCTTCCAATTCCCAACTCCGCCATACATATCTCCACTTCTCATGCAGGATCAGTATCAAGCTCAGAAATGAACAAAGTCCAGAAAGAAAAAACGATTGACTTCAAAACAAAGGACGTAATAAAGTTCATAATTATTGGAAGTTGATTCCATGAGGAGGGAAGAGCCGCCAGTGTGTGAGGAAACTGAGTGTGAGTATATCTGAGTCGGTTGAACCGGGACCTTTTGAAGTCTGATTAGTGAAAACAGAGGTGTTTCAGGAGCCTATACCACGGAGCAGACTGTGAACGGTTATCAATCTGACTTGACAGACAGGCTGCAGACGGCACAACCGTAGCTTTCAAGACCCTTCTCTCTGCAGCGTCTCTGAGTCTGACACCGCTTTAAGGCTCTGAAAGATATACAACTCAACGAGGACGGAGAGCATCCAGCTCCTCAGAGGCTCAGCAGGGCATCCAGCTCCTGCTCCTTATAATCGTTCGGAGTGAGTAGCTGCTCGTACCAATTATAGCGCATTAGCAGCAGAGTCCTCTCGTCGGGGAGCTGAAGAGGAAGAGGAGGAAGAGGAAGAGGAAAAGGAGGAGGAGGAGGAAGCCTGCAGCCTCACAGCATCACATGAAGGACTTAAAATGGAGGAGATTAGATGAGATTTAAAGATTAGACGGAGAGATGTTGGTGGACTTTTGGTGACAGGTTTTAAAACCTTGAGATGAAGGTTTCAGCATGCATCGTCCCCACTGCCTTCAGATGGTTTCTCTGTGCTTGACTGAAGCCTAAAGGGTCATTGGTTCCACTGGGGATTGAACCGACGACATTCTGCGTGTAAAGCAGACGTGATGACCACTACACCAAATAATGAAGGACCCAGGCTGGACTGGTGCTGGCAGTATTACTGACATGAGCGGTGCATCAGTACTGCGTGCAGACATCGCTGAAGTCTCTGCACGAGGAGACTAGAAAAGGCTCATCCGTCGAGTCCATATGGGGGCCCTGAGGGTGTGTGTGTGTGTGTGTGTGTGTGTGTGTGTGTGTGTGTGTGTGTGTGTGTGTTTTGGGGAAGGGGCACAGAAGGCTGAGCAGCCTGTTTCTCTGTCAGAGTCCAACTGGAGCACCAAGTGGCTCAAACTATTTCATATATTCAATAAGCATGGGAGGGCGTGGTGAGTGTGTGTGTGTGTGTGTGTGTGTGTGTGTGTGTGTGTGTGTGTGTGTGTGTGTGTGTGTGTGTGTGTGTGTGTGTGTGTGTGTGTGTGTGTGTGTGTGTGTGTGTGTATGTTTTCATTGTTATTCAGAGTCTGGCCATGAATAGAGGTTCCATAGTGTAGTAGAAGGTCCTGGGTTCAGTCCCCAGTGGAACCAGAGCTGAGTGTTATTACAGGAGTCCAATCAACGACTCCCTGCTCTGTTAGGGCAGTGCTGTCATAACGTCCCCATGCATGAAGGGAGACAATGAAGGACTCAGTGTTCCTCTCATGAGCACCACACAAGAGCGTGTGCCGCATTATTCTGCAAGATATGCATCACAAGTAAGCTGTACACACACTTCCTGACTCAGGAAGAACTCAGAACCATGTAGCGGCTGATATGAAGACACAAATGTTTTCTTACGTTCTCACACGAGACAAGATCTGTACGTGTGTGTGTGTGTGTGTGTGTGTGTGTGTCTGTGTGTGAAGAAGCCTCAGGGGTAAACACAGCTCTGCGACAGCACCGTGTGTGTGTGTGTGTGTGTGTGTGTGTGTGTGTGTGGGTGTGTGTGTGTGTGTGTGTGTGTGTTATCTGTGCAATCACTGCTGTTCTTCTGCAGGCTGAAGATCTGTGTGATAAGTCTCTTGTCTGTTTCAGCGTGTGCTTCCTCTCGCACGGCTTTGTTTTCGCACATGCAACTCACAGAACTGTTTCACTCATCTTCACACAGAAGCTCAGATCGATTATTTGAATAAACGGAGTCCCGTCTGGTTGTCAGGCAGGCTATCTGTGCTGCAGACTCACTGCCACACGTGTTATCCTGGGTTCGATCAGCTTAATGTGCACGTCTGGAGAAGGTCACACACACTCCTCGGGACAAGCCTTAGCCTTCATTATCTGACATCTGATCCACTCCTGCTGATCAGCGTCACCTTCAGAGAGTGGTTTGTAGCTGTCATGAACCTGTCAACACACAGGGCGCTTACAGGAGAGAGGTGAGGCCTGCATGACAGCTAACATTAGCCACCGTATGCTAACGCTCATCCCACATCAATAATGAAACCGGTGTGAGTTTCATCACCTTCACACCAGGTGTGTTTCAGCTCAGCTTGACTAAGGAAGAGGATACGGAATAAAGGATATAGTTATGGCAGGATTACAGGAAATATACCAAACACGGAGCAGACATAAGCATCTCTCATTTTGTGATGCATTCATTTGGCATCAGGGATTTTAGGGTTTTCGGATACATAGTATAACCACAAAACCACAATATTGTACAGAGTTTGGATATGTTTTAAGGCAATATCATCCTAATATTCTGTATATATTTACTGTTGTGGTGGTGTGTGTGTGTGTGTGTGTGTGTGTGTGTGTGTGTGTGTGTGTGTGTGTGTGTGTGTGTGTGTGTGTGTGTGTGTGCGCGAGCGTGCGTGCGTGTTACATCTATGTAACACTGACATCTGCTGGGAGCAGTGTTGATGTTGTGATTAGCATCGCTGCTGCTGCTACTGTGTGTGTGTGTGTGTGTGTGTGTGTGTGTGTGTGTGTGTGTGTGTGTGTGTGTGTGTGTGTGTGTGTGTGTG
The DNA here is from genome assembly GCF_036324505.1 of Eleginops maclovinus. Lineage (NCBI taxonomy): Eukaryota > Metazoa > Chordata > Actinopteri > Perciformes > Eleginopidae > Eleginops > Eleginops maclovinus. The sequence goes on along the minus strand of NC_086352.1, from coordinate 5,262,131 downwards.
TGTGTGTGCATTAACTCTGATTCTTGCACACTCAGCACATATGGTCCACCATTTGGTTACCACTCAGAGTGTTTTTCTTAACAAAATGAATGTTATAAAGGTTCCATCCATCTTCTTCCGTCAGGGTCGCGGAGGTAACAGCTCCAGCAGAGAGCCCCAAACTTCTCTTTCCCTGGCCACATCAACCAGCTCTGACTGAAGGATTCCAAGACGCTCCTAGGCCAGCAAAGAGATATAACCCCTCCACCTGGTCCTAGGTCTACCCCTCGGTCTCTTCCCAGATGGACGTGCCTGGAACACCTCCCTAGGGAGGCGCCCAGGTGGCATCCTCACTAGGTGCCCGAACCACCTCAACTGGCTCCTTTCAACACGAAGGAGCAGCGGTTCTACTCCGAGTCCCTCCCGGATGACTGAACTTCTCACCTTATCCCTAAGGGAGATGCCAGCCACCCTGCGGAGAAATCCCATTTCGGTCGCTTGGATCCGCGATCTCGTTCTTTCGGTCCTGACCCATCCTTCATGACCATAGGTGAGGGTAGGAATGAAGATGGCCCGGTAGACAGAGAGCTTTGCCTTCTGGCTCAGCTCCCTTTTCGTCACAACGGTGCGGTAAAGCGACTGTAGTACCGCTCCCGCTGCTCCGATTCTCCGGCCCATCTCACGCTCCATTGTTCCCTCACTCGAGAACAAGACCCCGAGATCCTTGAACTCCTTCACTTGGGGTGAGGCTTCATTCCCTACCTGGAGTGGACAGTCCATCGGTTTCCTGCTGAGAACCATGGCCTCAGATTTGGAGGTGCTGATCCTCATCCCAGCCGCTTCACACTCGGCCGCGAACCGATCCAGTGAGTGCTGAAGGTCACAGACCGATGAAGCCATTAGGACCACATCATCTGCAAAAAGCAGTGGTGCAATCCTTAGCCCACCGAACTGCAGACCCCCTCCCCCACGACTACGCCTAGAAATCCTGTCCATGAATATCACAAACAGGATTGGTGACAAAGCGCAGCCCTGGCGGAGGCCAACCCTCGGTCCGACGCGCTACCGAGGACCCGGACACAGCTCTCGCTTTTGGAGTACAGAGATTGGATGGCCCTGAGTAGAGACCCCTCACCCCATACTCCCGCAGCACCTCCCACAGTATCTCCCTGGGGACCCGGTCATACGCCTCCTCCAAATCCACAAAGCACATGTAGACCGGATGAGCGTACTCCCAGGCCCCCTCCAGGATCCTTGTGAGAGTGAAAAGCTGGTCCGTCGTTCCAGGACCAGGACGAAATCCGCATTCCATCCATCCATCCATCCGTGGAATGGAATTGAAAGTTGCATTTATTTAATTTGAAATCAGGAAAATTAACAAACTAAACCAGGAACACTTGGAGGCAGACGTGGGAAATCCAGAAAGGGGCCAAGGGGACCAAACAGAGGGAACAGCGACGACAAATTGACGGAGAACACCGGGGACACTAAATACAAGACACAGCTGGGGAGGGGAGACCATCAGGCACAAGGACAGCAAAACCCAGACGATTTGCTCTGCTTTGGTCTCAACCACCCAAAATTCAATATATGAAATATATCTTAATCCTTTTCACATTTGTCCTTTAGTCCATTTTATAATTATAAGAGGCGTTTTTGACTGATTCCTGTCGGCTCCTACAGTTTCCTCCTGTCTTAACCCTCTCCACTCCTCCCACTCTTTGCATGAACCCGGCTGTGTGAAATGATCAGGGGGAGTGAATCGAATGGGTGTTGAATGAAGCCTTCTCTGGCATCCATCTCGTCAATGTTCAGGGGGGCCGTCAGGCTGAGTTTAGGAGCTCTAAACTGGAAGACGATAAAGTTAATCCTTTTATCCGTATCCTTGCCGCGGGGCGACCAAAATAAACTCTGGAAAGAGAGCGAAGAGGAAGAGCTGTGAGAGGAAGAGGAATACAGAAGGGGATTAATAAAGATGTGCTTTTATTGAAGTGACTTCTGGTTAATAGATTTCTTACTGCTTCGCCCAGACTAACTCATGTCTTGTGTCTGTACCGTGGTGTGTAGAAAAATGGCAAATAAAGCGACTCATTAAAGGTTGGGGGTTAAATCAAGTACACAAAGTCTCGAAATAGATAAAAGCTTCCAGGTAAAGCCGGTATGATGTGTTTCTAATTATGCAGACGTGGATAAAGTACTTCAACAAAAGATCTGATGAACGCAAGATTATGTTCCATGCTGCGGTAGAAATAAAGGGGCTTAAATGACCCAAGAGGACGGTAAAGACGGGTACGAACAGCCCCCAGGTGTCCACTAAGTTAAGCTGATACCAGTGAGATGCCACCATTCTGCAGACCACAGTACGAGCTAAACAATACACCCCCATGTTAGTACAGTTGATAGAGTCTTATATTCCATATTGATTTCATCACACATTGGAAGCTCCTTTATTACCGTTAGCATACGAGTCTTAGTGGAGGTTAACCCTTAGATGCAGAGTAACTGGACCCTACACTTTTCCGTAAGTGGGTCAAAAATGACCCACATTAGAATGATATAAGTGGAAATGCACAAAAAATCTGAATTGTGGGAAAAAAGTTATGATTTTTAAAAAATGATCGGAAATGGTTAAAAGTTGAACTTGAGAAAAAGATCCAGACATTTTTAAAACGTCGGATCTGCTGAGACAAAAGATCATTTTGAAGAAAATGTTGGAAATTCAAAAAAGCCGAAATTTGGAGAAAAAAAACATCAGAAGTTTGAAAAGAAAATCAAACGGGAAAACAAGTTGGAGACAGAAGGTGTGCATTTCTAAAAGAAGATGATTAGGGCCACATGGTGTCAGCATAATGAGAAGTCCCTTCTGATGTCCTCTGTGGTCCACAGGGAACTTATTCCTGACAGCCACGGTTAGGATCAAACGTTCCCATCAGATTCCATAGAAAATGTATGTGTATGTGAAGCTTGGGGTAGTAATTTAAAAACTACAATTTCTTAAAAGGTAACAAAAATGTGAATGACATGATATCATAATGTTGTTAACATGTTTTTGAGGAATAGCTGGAATATCAAATTACGAAGATACTTCAAGGAAACCACCTCACCGGGTCAGTTTGACCCACTTATGCATCCAAGGGTTAATTCCCTTTCTTGGATCCATTTAACTCCTACAGCTGTACTTCTGAAAGATTACATGATAACCTTCGCCCAGTACTTACATTTATAGAGCTTTAACACACCATCAATCCGATCCTAGCAACCACTGTTAGCATTAGCTGTTAGCTCTGTTGTATCCGGCAGAATTCCAGCGATGAAAACCCAGTTCAGTTCAATCGTGTCGTCCTCCAATCTTTTTGTGGGTTTTGGTCTAGTTATACTTATATGGTGTTTTTTATCTGGTTCTAGTTGTTTTGTGTGTCTTGATTGGCTGTTTGGTCGTTTAAAATAGACTGTTCGATTCGTTGTGGTTGATGCTTATTATTAGGAATCAGACACAGTTAATATGAAGTCTGATGGGAGCTAAACTCTAGTCTCCCGCAAACAAGACACGATTTAAGTCTGACATTTAAGTAAAAAAATAACCAAGAGAAGTTAGAGATTTATAACTGAGAAAGGAAGGATGCACTTAGAAGTCGAATATATCGGAGGAAGGAAATCAAGCTTTAATTAGGAATAAGGAAAGTCTCCTTGCTAGGTGAGAAGGACCAGGGATCTAGAAAGCAAGTCCAATTCTTACTTTAGGACTCAATCCTGCACCTTCAGAAAGTCGATGAAGAGCGAAAACATTTAAAAATAAACCAGAGAGAGAGAGAGAGAGAGAGAGAGAGAGAGAGAGAGAGAGAGAGAGAGAGAGAGAGAGAGAGAGAGAGAGAGCAGGTGACGGCCGCTCAGTCATCCTGATCCACCCTCACCTGAGCAGCAGAGAGAGGCTGCATAAATCACAGCAGCGTCTCCAGACATCCAGGAGCTAAAAACAGGACGGAGGAAATGGAGAGAGGCCGGCCTCCGTCGTCCCAGCGGAGCGACGAGAAACATCTGAGAAATCTCCGCTGCCCGGCGAAGGCTGCAGGCGGAGACTGAGGGGGCTAACGTCTACATTATAAACCAATTAGTGACTCTGAAGCTCAGAACTGTGATTGTGCTATTACAAATACATTCCCCTAGCATTTCAGCTTGATTGTTTACCTAGACTCAGTTAAAAAGGTGACAGTACAATGAGGATGTTCCTCAAGCTGCTCACAAACCTTCTGGATCTACTATACGCCTCAAACCGCTCCTACTCTATCAGCTTCTCAGTGACTAATTGAGGGTTTTCAATTACCAGAGAAAGTTCCCTGAACTAACGTATGTTTGATTGAAGTCCCCAGTCATGTAGCATCCGTGATATGGAAGAAATCGTCTCGTTCCTTAAAGCAGGTGATGATACGTCTTTTGATCATACACTGAAAGATGCAGCCTGACTATTCTGAGCTCTGGATCCAGGTTTGACTGATTAGTTTAAAGTGAAACAGCTGTTGTGCCTCCATATTTAGACCCGTGCTGCTCAGAGGTTGATTCATTAATAACTCACAGTGCTCCCCAGCTGGATTAACAGATTGATGCTCTTGCCCTAAAACCAGTATTGTTAGCGGGTGACCAATAGTGTGGATGTTGTGCGTGGGGGGGGGGGGTCATTAATATCTCTGGGTGCCCCGAGGACCCGGAGAGCTGCGACACTTCTTTATCTTCCTCGACTGAGACGCAGCACGCCGGGCCAGGTGAGAATCCATCATGGCTATTATTACACTGCATCCATCACACACACACACACACACACACACACACACACACACACACACACACACACACACACACACACACACACACACACACACACACACACACACACACACACACACACACACAGATGCATTCCTACGACAGCAACCGAGGATACTGTGTCTACGCCAGCAAAGTAACAACCTTTGTTTCCAGGTTTTAAAAAAATAGACTTAAAATAATTGGAAAATGTGTCTATTTCTATAACCACACACACATTCCTATCTGCAATGCCATCAGAGGACACTGTTTCTACAACAACAGAGACAGAGTCCAGCTTTATGACCCTGAACATCTCCCAGCTGTGTGCGTCTCTCTTTAGTGTCCCCTGGTC
>NC_086352.1:5247000-5252000 GCF_036324505.1 Eleginops maclovinus | reverse complement strand
TTAGGTAAATGAAACTGAAAAGGCAGTCATCAGGAGCAGAAGACAAACCCCTTCGACCGCATGGAGAAGTGTGTGTTGTGTGTGTGTGTGTGTGTGTGTGTGTGTGTGTGTGTGTGTGTGTGTGTGTGTGTGTGTGTGTGTGTGTGTGTGTGTGTGTGTGTGTGTGTGTGTGTGTGTCGGCTCAGATCCGGCTGACAGGAAGCCGTTTGATCTCAGCTTCACGTTTTGCATTTCAAAGACTTGCCGGCTGTCAGAGCGGGAAATCTCTGCAGAGTTCACATCGCTTTATTTATTCCCTTCATTTAGAGGACAATATCATCAACCGTGCTGGAAGACACACAGCCCGGTTTACTGGGAGCTCTGGTTTGTGGAGATGACTGAACCTGAACATACAGTAACAGTGATACGCATCATGACTGCTAAGGGTTGAAGTTCAGGCAGCCCAGAGAGGTCTTCACTGAGGTGGCAGAGCACCTGTCTGCCTGCTCCATGCACCTGCACCGTAAAGGTGTGCAAGGTCTCCAACACACACACACACACACACACACACACACACACACACACACACACACACACACACACACACACACACACACACACACACACACACACACACACACTATGATGTATTCACCATCTCTTTGCAGCGCCTCCTGGCACTGAACCCCACAGAAAATGGGAAACTAAATAAAGCAATATTAAAATAAGCTTGACTTCCTCGTTTTCCTCACGTCTGTTCTTCTTCTGCGGAACACATCCTCACCTTGAGCCTTTCCTCTCTGAGGGGTTAGGGTGAGCAAAATGCAATGGTGACATTTATCATGAAGCTGCTTTCATCGGGTCTGATTTAGGATCAGTTTAAGAATTTATGGCGCACAAATAACCCTTCACATCAAAGACAGAGAAGTGTGTGTGTGTGTGTGTGTGTGTGTGTGTGTGTGTGTGTGTGTGTGTGTGTGTGTGTGTGTGTGTGTGTGTGTGTGTGTGTGTGTGTGTGTGTGTGTGTGTGTGAACAGGCAGTTAGCAGCCTGATCTGTCACCTTGAACATGCCGCTCCTTTTTTTTTCCTTCTCTTTAGATGATAAATTGAAGGACACGCTACACAAACACAACACACACACACACACACACACACACACACACACACACACACACACACACACACACACACACACACACACATTCCTACGACAGCAACCAAGGATACTGTGTCTACACCAGCAAAGTAACAACCCTTGTTTCCAGGTTTCACAGTCCTTAGGGACTAACACACACGCACACATGCACACATGCAAACACACACACACACACACACACACACACACACACACACACACACACACACACACACACACACACACACACACACACACACACATATACATGGTGTTTGTTCTTAATCTCACTACTAGTTGTATGGTAAAGATTTGCAGTGAGTCTAAAACAAGACGTCAGCAGTGCTGGAAAGTACATCTCCTCTTGTTCGGACATATTTGTCCACTTTCCATTTTACTTCCCGATACCTTTACTCCCGTACAATTCACAGACTCTGTCTCCACTAAAGAGGCAGATATATATAGGATTGAACCGCTCATTAATAATGCAGAAGGGTTATTTCATTAGCAGATTAGTGCAGTGTGTGTGCAGTGTGTGTGCAGTGTGTGTGCAGTGTGTGTGCAGTGTGTGTGCAGTGTGTGTGCAGTGTCTCTGCAGTGTGTGTGCAGTGTGTGTGCAGTATGTGTGCAGTGTGTCTGTAGTGTGTGTGCAGTGTGTGTGCAGTGTGTGTGCAGTGTGTCTGTAGTGTGTCTGCAGTGTGTGTGCAGTGTGTGTGCAGTGTGTGTGCAGTGTGTGTGCAGTGTGTTCAGTGTGTGTGCAGTGTGTGTGCAGTGTGTCTGCAGTGTGTCTGCAGTGTGTGTGCAGTGTGTGTGCAGTGTGTGCAGTGTGTGTGCAGTGTGTGTGCAGTGTCTCTGCAGTGTGTGTGCAGTGTGTGTGCAGTATGTGTGCAGTGTGTCTGCAGTGTGTGTGCAGTGTGTGTGCAGTGTGTGTGCAGTGTGTCTGCGGTGTGTGTGCAGTGTGTGTGCAGTGTGTGTGCAGTGTGTGTGCAGTGTGTCTGCAGTGTGTGTGCAGTGTGTGTGCAGTGTGTCTGTAGTGTGTGTGCAGTGTGTGTGCAGTGTGTGCAGTGTGTGTGCAGTGTGTGTGCAGTGTCTCTGCAGTGTGTGTGCAGTGTGTGTGCAGTATGTGTGCAGTGTGTCTGCAGTGTGTGTGCAGTGTGTGTGCAGTGTGTGTGCAGTGTGTCTGCGGTGTGTGTGCAGTGTGTGTGCAGTGTGTGTGCAGTGTGTCTGCGGTGTGTGTGCAGTGTGTGTGCAGTGTGTGTGCAGTGTCTGTGCAGTGTGTCTGCAGTGTGTGTGCAGTGTGTGTGCAGTGTGTGTGCAGTGTGTGTGCAGTGTGTTTGGAGATAACACTGCAGCAGAAACCCCTCTACTCAAAGGAGAAGCAGCCGGAGGTCAGCGTGCGTTCCACACAGAAAGGAAGTTATTTAAACGACAGAAGTACGGTCAGGAAAGATAATGCGCATGAATTCATAATTTAGCTAAATATGAAGAAAGTACGGAGATGATTTCACCGACAGCCGGAGTGAAAGGAGATCTTTGTATCGCTCCATAAACCAGAAAATAAAGTGTGTTTAAATGAGTGTGTGAAAAGCTTAAGAATATACAGATGAATAAAAGTGGAACGTTTGGTGAGTGAGAGACTTCTGCAGAGAGAGGAGGAGGAATACATTTGAACATTTAAGAGAAAAAGTCCTAATAATTCAACAAAAGTTGTGACATTGAGACAAGAAAAGGTTTAAATAAATCACAAAAGAAAGCTGAGTAAAGGAACATTTTACAGAAAAATCAAAGATTAATATTTGGGGGAAATGTTGTAATATAAAAATAAATAATAAGAATTCGGAGGAACGTTTTATTTTTTAATAAAATGCAAATAATTGTTTTGATATTCCCTCAAAATCGTATAAGGTCAGAAAAAAGTAAATTTCTGACACATTTTTGATAAATAATAAAAAATGTATTAATTCAGGAAAACATCAAAACAAATATCTGTAGAAAAGTGTTTTTTATTTCACATTTCGAATAAAAAAATGTGAAATAAGTTGAAATACTTACAAAGAGTACCAGGGTGCAGTAATGCACCTCCTCTGTGTGTAGTTTCAGGTGATTTCACCCCTGCATTAAACCCTATCCTTCACAATAAGAGCGTCGTCCCTAATCCCACCAAAAGTTTTGCCCCCGCCCGGCATCATGCCAAATCTGCCCCGAACCAACGAGATAAAGTCTTGTGACTGATGAAGACAACGCTCTCTCTGCACTCTGAGCAGAACAAAGAGCAGCAGAGAATATCTCTGTATGCAAATCACCCCCCCACTCCACTCCACTCCACTCCACCTCCACCGACGCTGGGAAAAACATGCCGACATCAAAGGCAGCGTCTGACAGGACTGCAGGAGAAGAAGCAGCTAAATGATGGTGCGCTTAAAGGGGAACCTCAACACCTACACACACATATAGGAATCTCTACTTTAAAGAGTCCTCTCCTGCTGATGTTCAGGTGTATATCAGTATGTAGAGTCTCTACTTTAAAGAGTCCTCTCCTGCTGATGTTCAGGTGTATATCAGTATGTAGTGTCTCTACTTTAAAGAGTCCTCTCCTGCTGATGTTCAGGTGTATATCAGTATGTAGAGTCTCTACTTTAAAGAGTCCTCTCCTGCTGATGTTCAGGTGTATATCAGTATGTAGAGTCTCTACTTTAAAGAGTCCTCTCCTGCTGATGTTCAGGTGTATATCAGTATGTAGAGTCTCTACTTTAAAGAGTCCTCTCCTGCTGATGTTCAGGTGTATATCAGTATGTAGAGTCTCTACTTTAAAGAGTCCTCTCCTGCTGATGTTCAGGTGTATATCAGTATGTAGCGTCTCTACTTTAAAGAGTCCTCTCCTGCTGATGTTCAGGTGTATATCAGTATGTAGAGTCTCTACTTTAAAGAGTCCTCTCCTGCTGATGTTCTGGTGTATATCAGTATGTAGAGTCTCTACTTTAAAGAGTCCTCTCCTGCTGATGTTCAGGTGTATATCAGTATGTAGCGTCTCTACTTTAAAGAGTCCTCTCCTGCTGATGTTCTGGTGTATATCAGTATGTAGAGTCTCTACTTTAAAGAGTCCTCTCCTGCTGATGTTCAGGTGTATATCAGTATGTAGTGTCTCTACTTTAAAGAGTCCTCTCCTGCTGATGTTCAGGTGTATATCAGTATGTAGTGTCTCTACTTTAAAGAGTCCTCTCCTGCTGATGTTCAGGTGTATATCAGTATGTAGTGTCTCTACTTTAAAGAGTCCTCTCCTGCTGATGTTCAGGTGTATATCAGTATGTAGAGTCTCTACTTTAAAGAGTCCTCTCCTGCTGATGTTCAGGTGTATATCAGTATGTAGCGTCTCTACTTTAAAGAGTCCTCTCCTGCTGATGTTCAGGTGTATATCAGTATGTAGAGTCTCTACTTTAAAGAGTCCTCTCCTGCTGATGTTCAGGTGTATATCAGTATGTAGTGTCTCTACTTTAAAGAGTCCTCTCCTGCTGATGTTCAGGTGTATATCAGTATGTAGCGTCTCTACTTTAAAGAGTCCTCTCCTGCTGATGTTCAGGTGTATATCAGTATGTAGAGTCTCTACTTTAAAGAGTCCTCTCCTGCTGATGTTCAGGTGTATATCAGTATGTAGAGTCTCTACTTTAAAGAGTCCTCTCCTGCTGATGTTCAGGTGTATATCAGTATGTAGAGTCTCTACTTTAAAGAGTCCTCTCCTGCTGATGTTCAGGTGTATATCAGTATGTAGAGTCTCTACTTTAAAGAGTCCTCTCCTGCTGATGTTCAGGTGTATATCAGTATGTAGCGTCTCTACTTTAAAGAGTCCTCTCCTGCTGATGTTCAGGTGTATATCAGTATGTAGAGTCT